>NW_021850161.1:204015-254508 GCF_003651465.1 Formica exsecta
TAACTTAATGCCATCTATGAAAATCGGGCACGAACTTATGCAATCATCCAATATATATATATATAGAGAGAGAGAGAGAGAGAGAGAGAACGATCGCGCGGACGAAGGGAGGAGCGCTGGAAGCTTCCCGAGGGTCGGTGCTCGCGGGCAGAAAGAGGACATCCAAAGGAGCATGATCTCTCTCGATTCACTCACTTCCTCGCGACGCATCACTTCCACCTGCAGCCGCCTCTGGTACTCCTCGCACTCGTCTTTGTACTTCTCCATTTCTTCCTTCGTCTGTCTCATCTTCTTCTTGAGCACGTCGAGGAGAGTGCCCTGCACTTGCGCCGACATGCTGACCAGTAGAGGATCCCGCGCGATCTAGCGTGTCACGTTAAAACGCCGCGAATCGAATTTCGCGAGAGAGAGAGAAAGAGAGAGAGAGAGAGAGAGAACACCGCACACACGTTCGACTGCTCGGGCGACGACGGCGAGCCGGTCCTCCCGTTGGAATTCCACCGCTCGTTCCCACGCGAATTCGGCAGGTAAGAGGACTAATGCCCAGTATGACGACGTGAGAACGGGTATGTCGTGTGTGTCGCGAATGTGCGAGACGACCGGCGCGCGTGCGATACAGACAGAATGTTACGTGTAGAGACACCGGAGCTGTCGTGCACTGACGATGACGACGACCACTGACTGCTGCTGCGGCCGCCGTTGTTGACTGGAGCGCAAGATGGCCGCGACCGGTCGAGACGCGCGTGCGCGTCGCGTCCTTTCGTGCGTCAAGTAGTCCCTCCGGCGGCCCTTAATAAGGGCGGAGATCGCTGCGCGAAACGGTAGTATATCATTTTTTTTTTCCTCTCCTCTTTCAAACGCGAGTTCCGTGTACGCGCGACGATGCATCCTTTGAGCAGACGGTAACGGCGGCGTCACGCCCGCCGCGAGATGGAGCGTCGCCGCGTGGTCCCCGCGCGACCGCGCGACAAAGCCACAAATCGGGGGGCGCACGCGCACGCGCGTGCCCGAGTATCGCTACGCCGATCGACGTGTCGCCGCGCGCAGAGCCCCGGAAATACCGCGCCCGTGGCGAGCGCGCCCAGCCGTTCGAATCGTTTCGGGCCTGACAACAATTCGTACGTTGTTTCGAAGCATCCTCTCCCCTCCCATCTCAATATCTTTCTCTCTGTCTCTCTCTTTCTTTCTCTTTCTTTCTCTCTCTCTCTCTCTATTTCTCGAAGCAAACTGCTTATTTCGTGATCAGCGTTTTTTCAACGAAAGGTGAGAGCAGCCTTGCCATAGTGGGATCGATAATTATGGAAAGTAATTTTTGCACGGTCGAATCGGTTTTTTAAATGGAATCTCCGATACGTTGGTCATTGTCCTCAACTACCGTGGTATGTATGTGTGTATTGTCTCTTGTAATAATAATAAAGTACATTATACAGAGTGTTTAAAAAAAGGGTAAAATATTTTAAGGAGATTTAGTATGGCCCAAAATAAGTTAAAAAAGTCTTAATAAACAGAAAAAGACAAATAAACCGTTTTTGAGATATTTGTAATATCTCATAACTTAACTTATCCATAATTTAACTTAATTCACCTATATTCGCAATAAAACATCATATATGTACAAGCCTCCATCACAATCAGAATGAATCTAGATGTGTTTGAAAGAGCTCGAGATTCTTTTTTTGCGGAGATGCAGGGTCTGCTTAGACATGGAAGAAGGTCATTTTGAGCATCTTTTCTAATAAAATAAGGTTAAACACCAGTTGTTATTTTTTTATATAAATTATAATTTTAAAAAAAATTTTAAACAGCAAAAAAGCTTATAAAAATAAAAATATCAAAAACAAAAAAAATAGATATATCTCAAAAACTGTTCATTTGAGGACCCATATTTATTAAGACTTTTCGACTTGTTTTTGGGCATACTAAATCCCCTTAAAATATATTACCTTTTTTTTTAAACACCCTGTATAGATTTGCATAGAATAATAACTATGCAGATAAAATTACAATGTAAGATATTAAAGAAAATATTGATTTAGGTAATACATTTTCTACAACTATACGATTAACTTCAACAAATTTTAATGTTTTTCTAATGATTTATAAGGATTGAATAATACTGCCATTAATAATTATAATAACTGCTTTTCTTTTACTCAAGCTGTAATTAAATAACTATATTCTATTAAATATTATATGATAAAATTTGTAATTTCTTATGCAGAATTATTATTCACGTTTTACGCGTAATATTCAAAAAAAAAAATTTTCTTGATTTTAGAAAAGTAAAGATAAATTCAGTGCAAAGATATACATTTTGAAATAATTTAATGGTGTAAATAATCCAATTATACCTTTACTTTACATCGAATTCACTTTTAGATTTGATTTCAATGTATTTTCCGATCAATTTGACATTAAAAAAAAAATTGTTAACTTGACTAAATCCATTCAACTGATTACCATTTTTTTAATTAAAATATTTAAGTCAAATATACGTCGTGTTAGATTTAATATGTCATATTTGATTTAAATATTTTAATTTAAAAAATGGTAATCAGTCGAACGGATTTAGTCAAGTTAACAACTTTTTTTTCTCAGTGGAGAAATGTATTGCTTCATGCTTGAAATGGAAAATTCAAATACTTGTACTTCAAGTATTGCAAGCTTCGCGGTGTAAAGAGACGGTCTAATCAGATTGCATGGTCCAATATATCGCGCGTCACTCGAATAAGATATTGACACGTGTAACATTCTACATTGAATGCTTTTTATAAGCGGCTTTCACGGGACTATTTATAGGTCTTTAGAAATTATAACATGATTATTCCGTCCTTCCAGTAACACACAATTGTAGTTTATAGGTTGCGTTACGACCTCGCGTAAAAGCATTTAATATATATTCAGTATGTGGCACTTTGTGTGATGACATCTAAATTATACGCATTCCTTCGCATAAGGACGTTATCAAAACATTTTAATGTCAACACATTAGATGTAATTTATAATATACATATTTATATTTATTCATAAATTTTATAATATGTGTTTATGTGTATAATATGACTTCTTTATATAGTTTGATGATAACGGAAGTGACAGATAAATAAAACTAACGTCGCAGGAAAGCTACAATTAGATAATTCTCAAGGTTATTTTCGTACTTTTGAATTACGTCTTACGAAATGCAATATTACGAAACAGAATATAGATAAGTGACAGATAACGCACAATTGCATTAAGCTACTCAAATTCATTTCAAAAGTAGGATATAAACGGATAAAATTTTCACAATTGATCTTTCGATAACCTTTTTTAATTTTTTAATTTTAAGAACTGAATTATCGTTGTTTTTTTTTTTTGAATATTAACTGAGAAAAATAAAGACTTAATAATTATAAGTATTAAAATTAAAAAAAAAAATAAAACAATTTATTAGAGAATGTTGTGCACTAATTTCTAAAAATGATCAAAATATAAATAAGCAAGTCGTGAAGCATACATTGCGAAAGTATACTTTGTATCTTGAAAAGCCTATATATATGTCCTTAATTCATATCATTCTAATTTATGCGATGCACTCGGCACTACGATTACGATGTATTTCATATGTTTTGGTCAAATTGAATATGATGCAAATCTCACGTCATTGTAGAAATATGCGAAATGGACGATAAGCATTACTGATGTTCATATATATAATACATTGAAGTGGAATGTACAAGGATAAACGTATTACTAGGATTTCAATTGCAACTTTTGCTATTGTATTTGTTATATATAATTGCGTGTTTTCACAATATGCGTTATCAATGCAACGAATAACGCATATTATATCGAAACCTTATTGTACTGTTCTACTTCTGCGTAATTCCATATAAAGCTCATAATTTGTGATGTACCGTTGATCTTTAATTGAAGTCGCAACATTCACGCGATCGTAATTAATATCTGTTATCGCGAATTATATTTTTGATTAATTTCGCATAATACAAATTAATCTTACTTTAGTTTTCAATTTCATATAATTCCTATAATTTTTTACATATTTTGATGAAAAAAATTAAATCTTCTCTTTAAAAAAAATTTATATAAGATTTCTGTATAATTATAATGTACAAAATAATATTTATCTTTCTATACGATTCACGAAATTGCTTTTCTTGAAGATTTTCAGTTTGTTAATTTCATGTTAAATAATTCCAAACATTACCACAGATGATATTAATTTCATAATGCTTCATAATTAATACAGAGATTATTACCTTTATACGATAATCTCTTTCGTTTTAACGCGTCTCGTTGTTTACGTAACATTTTTTATTATCGTTTTATGAGGAGATATCCGCGAAATCAAATTAATCCAGTTGATATAACTTCACATAAACAGATATTTTATTCGACACATTGTGTTAATTCCAATTGTAAACTTTATTAATGCAAGAATCCGACAAGGAATGTGTGCTCACGTCTGTTTCTTTGGTATTCAACTTGGCATTGATCCAATCATGTTGTGTGCGAAAAATTTTATAATTTATTTATTTATAAGTCTGTTCTTTCCAGTTGCTTTCCTAGTTGATTTCTTCCTCCTTTTAATTTACAAAGCAAACAATTTGCAGCTGAAAGGAACAGACCTATACAGCAATTCGCAAAACATTGTATGATCGCGAACGTCATCTTGGCTTTCACCTGGCGAAGAAAGAACATTAATTTGTCGTAAACCGTGCACATCGATTGTAGATGGTAGCGTGTCGAAATAGCGAGAAATCGCGGAATGCGGCGGGCAAAGCCGATAAGAGAACTAGGAATAGCAATGAAAAAGATCTGCAAAGATTACCGCGCGAAAAAATCAAGCGAAATTAGCGCGCGTTCCAAATTCCCGTATCAAGCATGGGGATAAAAGGGTGTTTTCGATTCACGCTGATGCGTCTTTGATTATTGATACTTTTTTATCTTTTAATGCAATATTTTAAGGCACGATTCCTCGAACAACGGACCGCGTCGTCAGAGGGACTGCTTGAAAGATATACTAGGGAAGTTTCAAAAATAGAATATACTAACGTTGCCACATGGGCATGGACTGAAACGCGCAGCCTTAACTCAACTCACATCTCAATAGCAAATCTTAAACGTTTCATTGTTACTGTATATTTTAAGATTATTACTCATTTTCAAAAATGTCTATTGATTGAAAATCCGTCAAGTATACAAATGCGTGTAGAATTCGATTATGTTGATCGTGGTATGATATTCGGTTGAAACGTGTCAGAATTTTTATTCGGAGGATATCAAACTTCTACAATATAGCGATTCCCTACGTTGTTGAAAAAATACGTGAAGCTATACTAAAAATATATTAACTGAGAAATTCTAAGAAAGAAAATAGGATTGAAATACAAGGCGATTTCTACCTGTTTGAAAAACTTTTTTTTAAAGGACTATTATACGAAAAAAACTTTCAACTTTCCAAACAGGTAGAAATCTGAAGGTACAAAGTCGAAACTGACAGTTGTGAGTGTGCGTGATGTGTCCAAAAATGTCCTAATTTACCTTTTAAATGACTTCACGTATTTTTCCAACAGTGTGAGAAATTATATTGTCATGCAGAGAAGCTCGAGGCTCTTAAAAAAACATTTTGTCAGTGATAAAGATGTGAAAAATGATGCATGAAATTGGCTTACAAACTTGAACGCGAATACAGAAAGTATAATTAGAATAAGTTCTTGCATTTTTCACATTTTTATATCCGAATAAAACGTGATTAGCATTCAATGATACATATATTCACATTCTCAAAAAATAAAATATAATAATAATCTCGGTATCCTACAAAAAAAAAAAATAATAATAAAACAATAATAATCTTAGCATCCGATAATTTTAATTAATTTGAAAAAAAATATATGATACAGATACTGGAAGATTTTCGCTCGCGAAATGCGAAATAGAATCGCCGTATGTTCGATATTCTTGATATCGCGTAGGCGTTTTGCACTAGAGCTGATTTTCAGCGGTGCGTTTTCGAGACGCGCATATAACGTACCGGATTTATTCACAGACACAGACTCCGCGAGAGCTTACGCAATCCGATCTCGTAGTCCCGAATAAAAGTTTCTTGCTCGCTGGATCACGGCCGTAATGTATTTTTAGAATGTTGACGAATTGCGTGTTAGGTTGTGCAGGCGCGCCGAACTTGTATATAAAAGGGTGGGGCCCCGAAAAAAAGGAACGACGGAAGCATCGTCGAGAGGAACATCCCGTAGGGGATCGTGGGTTCCCATTATCCGATGACGGCGATCAGTAAGAAGTGTCAATCATCGTCGAGACTTTATTTAACAGGATATTATCGGCAAGAAAATAAGGACAGATTATTAGAATAAATTTGATTCTCTCAGGATAAAAAATACAGAATTCGTTGATGAACTTTAAACATTTAACGTTTTAATAAGATTTCCAAGTCAAGAAACAAAATATCTCTCGATAAAGAATTACGCAAACATTTTAAATAAAATGATCTTTTTTTATCTTCCTTTTACCGTTATTTTTTTTTTCTTGACTGGTTTTATGCACTATAAGTAAGATTAGTGTCACGATCCCGGATGGCATCGAAGCATCATATAATACCTGTCAATATCCTATGATTCGATATACCGTAATGCGGTGTACCCTATTATATGCGGTTGATATGCTTTAATGCAGCTATTGACGCAAGCGAGAGAGATATTTTTGTTCTGGCTTTTTTCAATTCCAGCTATTATTAGGTGCTTTACATTCTTCTAGAATCAAAAATAGATGATGACCTGTCCATTTTTTAGAGAAACATATATAATTAGAGAAAAATTGATAAAATAGAGAAAGTTTTCCTGGTGTCAAGTATAATTTCCAAAAAAAGACATTTCCAAGAAAATGGATGCGTGATCGAATGATGTTTGTCTTAATTGATTATTCATATACATGTATAATATATTCTTTGATAATAGTTAATAATTTTTAATAAATATAATATAAAATTTTTCATGAACAATAACTAATAAAATATGGCTCGTAGAGCGGCACCACATACGAATATTGATTGCACAAAGAGAGCTACGAAAACAATTGCAACGAGTAAATTGACGTCCTGTTCAAATCAAAATTCATAACGCGTGATGCATTATACGATAGTAGAGGAACTGAATAAAACGTTTATGCTTGAATTATAATTGACACAATATGCGACGTTATGACGTGTCGATTTCTACTTCAAGAAGAAATATAGAAAGCGAATAGCCTTTTTGAATTCAATATGCGATGCATTATCTAGCAGAAAACAAAACTTAAAACTAAAGTAGAGACAAAATATATGACATAGATGAATCTCTCAGATGACAAACTGAACGACACCAGTTTTTTTTCATTTCTTAATTTTAGTTTAGGAGCATTAATCATGCGAAATTTGCAAAAAAAGAAATTGATCAATTTGGCTTTTGAGAAAGCTCATGTGACGTATTAACCCCACCATGACAAAAAAAGTTTCGTAAAACTAAATAAACGTTGATATGAAAGAAATAATCTGACAAGTCCTTTCGAGTTAGAACAGACACAGTGCATGATGCATTATCTAATTTACGACGACTTTCTACCGGTGTATTGAGCACGAGAATCATGTGCGCGTAACCCATTGTCCCCGTTCAGTAACCCTAATAATAAATGCTGCCCGTCGCCAAGAGGATCTTGTATGTACTAACTAACGCATCGTTAACCTTTCTAGGAACTCTCTTGGCTATCGCCCGAGGCGTTTCTTCTGATGAAATTTTAATTTATTTATGAATCGGCTTATATCTCTAGAATATTGACGAAAAGCGAAAAACGCGTTAATTATTGCGATTAATGATCTGGAATCAAATTGATATTTTATCTACACTGTCTTGGTATCGATCAAATAATAACTAAAGAATCGAATGAAGTTAGTAAACTAAATTAAGTACTTTACTTACAATTTAAGAAACTAAATCTTTTTTCGGAATTAAGAGGATGCCGGATACCGACAGAATGCGAATATTAGTAGGATTGCAAAATATTTTTGTTGATTATAGATATCAACAAATCCTTTTCCATAATTAAAGTATACATAATAACGGAGTGCGGGGTTTATGATTTCATATGAAAAGTAAAAAAAAAATTAAAAAATTACAGTTTTGTTATCGGCTTCTGCCGTCAACATTTACTTAATATAAAAAACCTGCAACCTGCACGTGCCTAACAAGTGAACTCCGCACTCGGCATTTTATCAAAGAGTATTAGTGAACTTCGAGAAGTGAGTTTAGAAGCTTTATAAAAAAGATTTTACTATGCAACATTTTGCACACCGAAATGTTTCTTACTAGGCTTTCAAATACATTTTCAAACGTTCACTTATATTCCTTCATGCATTTCCGAGTGGAGAGGTATCCTATTTTGCACGTACACACCGCAAAACCCTTATATTAAGCAAATATATAATTATTATGGCCGGTAAAACAGGACGGTCCGGCAACACCTCGTGGTCGGCCTACCTGACAGTGAGTTCCGGCGCCAGCTTTCACCGTACGCCCGACATGTCGGCGCTGCCGCAGAATCCGAGCAAGCCGCGAATAGTTAACGCCACCAGTAACTCGGTCACCCTGACGTGGAGCCCGGGCCACGAGGGCCAGAGCAAGATCGTCGGCTACAATATCGAGTACTATAGCAGCAACCTGAACACCGGCTGGGTGGTGGCAGCCACGGGTGTCCTCGACGACATCTATACCGTGAGTATTTTATCGAGAATCGGCGACGCTTGACCTCCTTTCCTTATAGTGCTTACACTCCAGAGTCTCAACGATCTTTTCAAGTAGATATTTTCAGTTTCCCTCCTTGCTTCGCGTGTATCGCTTCGAAAGTGTGTTTAGAGCGTGGACTGCTGACGAAAACAGTTTGCAACACCACGTGCGGTGGGTTGAAGAACGGATCTATAAACCTAAATTGCGTTCACGTTGTATCGTGTTTAAAAATTTAATATCAAAGTTCCACGTATGCTGGAACTACAATTTAATAAGAGGACCGAGAGGCACCTAATCCTACAAAGAAGCGGTCATCTACTTCTAGAGATACTTTAATATTCTATATCAAACAGACATCTCTCGTATACGTTGAACTTTGTTGCCGGGCAATATAGCGCTTTGAGAGCAACCTCTCGTCTGTTTTACCGACCAAAAGATTATTATTTTGCACATCGAAATCTTTTTTTTTTAGTTGAATAGAATAAACCCCGTTTCCCACGATGCGATTTTTCGTGTTGGATAGCATGCATGATTTGCTGCTTGCTGCCCTGCGCTTTACATTACATAAAGCTAAGCTGGGCGCGCTGCAGGTTTTCGCTTCACACGGAGCGAGATGCAAAGCTAGCTTAGCGGATGAAACGGATGATAATATGTGCGCTGCTCCTCAAAAAAAAATTTTGAAAAATGACGCAGGAAAGGCTCCTCGCGAGTAAACTTGCACGAAAAATCGCATCGTGGGAAACTAGCTTTAAATAAATCTTTTTCCACGATTTAAGTATTGAAACAAAGATGAGACTTCACGAGTTTATGTTAAAAACAAAAAGAAACTAAAAAATTACAGTTTTTTTTACCGGTTTCTTGCGTCAGATCGTAACAATATTTGCTTAATATAAAAGTTTTGCAGTTTGTATGCCCAAAATAGAATAACTTCGTCTTCGGAATTGCATGAAAGAATATAGGTGAACGTTTAAAAATGTATTTAGAAGCTTAGTAAAAAACATTTCGGTGTGCAAAATTTTGCACATTTTGGACATACAAACTGCAAAACTTTTATATTAAGCAAATATTAATTATTATGGCCAGTAAAACAGGACAGTCCGGCGTCCTCTTAAGGATCCCCTTAAGAGAAATTTATATCATTACGTTTTTTAACACTTTAATTAGATTTTATTTAGAAAAGTGAGGGAAAATTTTTCTATATTTGAATACCAAAAATATTCATCTGTTACTCGAATTTAGATTCGAGTTAGATTATAGTTATTTATTGCAGTTTTTATCTCATCTCGAATATTTATATCACACTCAAATAAAGTCCGAAATTCAAATATTTCGCGTATTGTTCGAATAAATTATCTCTATTTTAGGTGAGATAATGTAAATACTCGAGATAATAGAAACTGTAATAAATAATTTTAATTTAACGGAGCATCGAATGGATAAAATCGAATAATTTATATTATATTCCGATATTTTGTTATTTACTGCCTTTTCGTCCATATTTCATTAGCGTCGACTTTTTGATTAATCTTCCTCAAGAGAATAAGTCATCGCATTTTATCAAACTTTCAAGAATCAATTTCGACGAGAATATTCGAGGAAAGAAAATAAAGTCTTTTCGATTTCAGAGCGTTTTAGCTGAATCCACGTTATCGCACGCGACCCTGATGACCTCTTGACCGGTGCTATCAAGGTCTCGCCACGTGACGACCTTGATCGCGTTTATCTACCTACCTACCGGCCGTTTATTGGCCATACATTGTCATTCATCGTCTTATGACGTGCGCGATACTGACCCGCTTCAGCTGATTGCCCATGATATTCTGCAGTTCGTTCTTTATCAAACTGAACTTCATCATCGTGTCGCTGGAGAATATGGAGCAGCCGAAAGCGAGCCCGGGATAATCGGCGCATCTTTTCCGTCTGCGGGCCTCCCTCTCGGCCTGGACCTCCGCTCGCTCGCTGGGGCAACGTAGCTTAGCCAGCTCAGCTAATTCCGGGTCCTCCTCGACGTTGGCCGACTCGTCGTCGGAGTTCCCGTCACCGCGAGCCCTCGCGACCGCGTGCTCGGGCTCGGGCGAGTTGCTCTTACTCCGCGGATCGCTCTCGCGATCATCGGGAGCCTTTTCCTCGCTGGATCGAGAGGACTCCTTCTTCTTACTCGTCGTCTCGTCGCGTCTCTCGCAGGCATTTTTGCTCTCGCCGAGCGCGGGAACGTCCAGGCTACACTGCGCGAGCCTTTGTCGAACGTCATCGTCTCTACGATCGTTCTCGTCGATCTTGATTCTCGTATCCTTCGTCTTGGTCTCGCTGATTCTCGTTAGCCACCTGGTGTCGAGCGTGACACGCGACACGGGCGGACAGGGGGATTCTGTCGTACCAAGACGACAGTCGACCGCGTCGACGGTCACCCCGGCGAGCGACGTCTCGTCGTCGGTGGTGTCTGTGATGGTACCAGCAGGGCCACACTGCGCGGGTCCTCTGCTGGAGGCGTCGAGACGTCGACGCGTGGTGTGTCGCGGATGGTGTTGGTGACCGCGACGTCTCGTTGTCGTCGAGAGCGCCCGTTCCATGGTTACCGACCAGCTGTTGTCGGGCTCTCGTTACATCTAACCCCTCCGTCCTCCCCCCCTCCCCTTTACGTCGCACACGTTGACGTAGTCCGCGCGATACGCACCGCTCTACTACCACTGCACCAGGCACTCCGCCATTTTGTCTGTCACTGATCGCGGCGCACGTTTTTCCTCGCGTCACGTCGTACAGTGTGCCGGTGTGATATCGTCTCACCCACACGCGCGACGCAAGAGAAACGTAACGCGCTGAACCACGCCGTGCACTGGGCGCACTGTGTGTCTGTCTCGCTCGCGCGTACAGCGAGCGAGAGCAAAGCCCCCACCGCCGCGGTTCCAGCGGCGCGGGTAGGGGGAGATCCGAAGATTTCCGAGCGGACGACGCGGAATTTACGCATATCACGGACTGTGCTGTTTGTTGGTAAAGGACAAGTGGACGCGCCGCTCTTTCGGCAAAGATTGCGCTTGCGCGAGCTTAGTGGCGCCATCGGTCAGCGCGCACTTGCACTGTGAAGTTGTCGGTAATTTGGACCGCAGCGCATGCTGTGCTGCGTTCCCTTGTGACTCGGTCAAATCTCCCCAAAGTTAGCCCCCCTTCCAATTATGACTGCTGGAAAATCTGTTTGAAAAAAAAATTCCCAACTGTCAAAGTGGGAGGGCTAAAGAAAGGTTAAAAATTTGTTGACGATTTTCTAAAAAAAAACGGACAACTACTAAACGTTTTGAATGCGGTACCAAACAAATACCAATCAACCATCAAACAACTGGTAAACAAAATTCCCAACAGTGAAAGTGGGGGGGGGGGGGCTAACTTTGGGAAGATCTCGGTCAAGAAGTCCTCTGTTCGATTCTATGAGATTTCTCAACATTTAACGCACGAATTCAGATTTGTTTGTATAATATTACCTTACACGTATTGGTTTAATTCTTAGTACAAAATTTGATTTTGCCAAGTGAAATGTTTTATCTCGTTTGTGGATCTTTTCATAGAAAGAAAGTTGAGTCATATTTCTTATTTTTTTCGTGCGAATACAAATGTGAAACGCGAAAACCAAATATTTCTCTTTACATTTTCCAGGATTTATAATTTTTTGAATGTCATCCGAATTTCATATTAATAACGCTGTATAAATAATTTGATGAGGGCAACTCAAGTCTCTCGTGTACAGAATATTTGCGAATATATCAGAATATCAGAAAGTAAGATCGTTCGTCATACAAATATTTGAGCTTCATGACTAAACTAAAATAAATTTGTAGATGAAATCTATTTCTCGCTTGAGCGTAGAATAGATTGGACAACAATGCCGAACACTTTTTCGTTTGCCGAGTAACATAACAACAATGTTTGCTTGACTTACATTTTGCAGAGCCTTGTCTTTCTCTTCCAATTTTGCGTTGACCTGCATAAGAGCTTCCTGAGTTTGATCAAGCTCGTTCTCGATGGTCTGGATCTTCTTTTGGAGAGCACGAGCCTCTTCCTCAGCCTGTGTAAGTGAACATCATTTCACTATCTTTTTTGACATTATCGCAACTATTTTAGGAAGGCATTGTTTAATTTAATGTACATTTGTTTGTATAAATGAATAAAAGTTGAATAAAATTATTTTCTTAAGCAGTATTTGTACCTTTTCAGCTCGTGCATTAGCGTCGCGAGCTTGCTGTTCGCAGAGCAACGCGCGATCCATCGCGTTGTCCTTCTCTAGCTTCATGCCCTGCATCTTCTTCTTGATCGCGTCCATGGTGATATTTGTGTTTCTTCACTCGTTCACTAGAAGTAAATCTGTAACATCGAAAATATAAATTAATTAAATGAAATCTACGATGGAATTTACACGTTTTTTTTTCAAGTATTTACATGCAGGTATTTATATACGTATACTAAAATATAGATACTATCTTTTGATGATTATTTATACGGTTGTAAAGAATTGTGTATAAAAAAAATATACTGTAAAACTAAAATATTATATCGATTCGAAAAATATGCCTTTTACATCAATAAGAATTATTACATCATATCAGGCGAATTATTAAGTTCGATAACATAATACTTTTTATTAATTATACTTGATAGTGACTCAGGAAAAAATTGTCATTGATTATTTCACCACGGCAATTAGCCATGGGCATCCAATTAGCGTTAAGATTCTTTTCTTTTGTACCGTGCTAACCGAATCCTAAGGCGCTCCGATGAGCGATTAACTATATTCCATTTTTTGCGGGCAGTAATTTTCTTGGTCCGAAGAGAGGAATGCGACCTGCCGCTTCGCAGCAATATTGACCGTAGGATATATCGTCTCTCGCACGATCGGGCCGTTATCCTTTCTGTTACGACGGCGTTTCAAGGATAAAGCGGGGAGCACACACTTTTGCATAAGCGCATAATCATAAGCATAAGGAAATTGATTGGTCCATTTCCTTATGCATAACGAAATGGACCAATCAATTTCCTTATGCTTATGATTATGCGCTTATACAAAAGTGTGTGCTCCCCGCTTAAGAGGGAGATACGAGACGTAAGGAAACGCGCGGAAATAAGATTCTCTCGCGTCGATTGAGAAAATTCTGGGCGCCTTTCGCGCGGATTCGCCATTCGGCAAACGGGCGCGCATAGGCGTGTATAATTAGCGAGCGACCGGATATCCTATTTATAGAGTCGGCTTCTCGCTGAGGAAGGCCCGGGCCGGTGAAGAAAGGCTCGCTCGCGCGCGCGATATCAAACATCCTCGCTCCGTTGTTTCGTGATGTGACGTTGGTCAGGTATGCGGTTCCCGGTATGTGCAGGAACAAAAATCTGTCGCGACTGCATCCGTAGTTTATACGGCCGTTCCTGAACGGCGGGACGTTTCTTTATGGCGCGACCAAGAGGACGAAGACGCGCCAGGGACGCACGCGCCATTTACCTCCCTCGATGAAATCATTTTACGAGTAGCCACGAATAACCGTGAAGAGACTCCGTCTTGAGACAGTATCGCCACATGGTTTGAAATTCAATGACGGAACAATTCTTTACGATACATTTAAAGGAGAAATGCCAACTGTAAATGACCTGACAAACATTGATAGTGATATGAAATGATGAATGGGATTTTGATGTTAATGATACTAATCACTCGAAACACATGTTACAATAATTTAATTTTACCTGTTTTTTCACTTGAAAGTTATTCCTATATTATTCTTATTATCATATTATTGTCATTATTATTTTGCACAAATATTTGATCTTTATATAATCTTTCTTATTTTTTCTTATTTTTTATAGAACCATTAATGATTTTTACATTTTGCCAAGTATAAAAATATACGAAATATTACGAATGATATAAATAAAACGAGTAATGAAAAATTGTCATTTCATATCAATGCGTGTTGAAATATCTGTCAAAGAACTACAACTACAGGAATCCTATGCGCCTGCGCCATTGCAATTGCATGGTTGAACTGCATTTTTGCATCCTTGCTATCTTCTATCCAAGTGAATATACGCGCAGGATTCCAAGCCAGCTGGTAATCAGAGATGCTGGGTAAGCAACGAAAGAGAAATGTAGTTGGCGCAATGTTTAAAGCAGCAGAAATACTAACCGAAAGATTCTGCGAAGTTAAACGAGACATGCCATGTCATATAATCATAATCACATAATAATCATATGTCGATTTTATAAATATTTACGCGTGGTTGACAAAACAAGTACGAGAAGAGACAATCAGTATGATTGAGCTTGTCGATTTCTCTTGCGTTTTCTCGTCGGTATTACAATGTTTTTACAAATAAAAGTTATGAGAAATTTCTTTCTTTTTCTCTTTCTCTCTCATTGTAATAATAATTAATAGAACATGATGAAGAATTTTTGCTATAAATCGAAAGTTGGACCGAGAGAGACCAGCGAAATTTGATTTGTCGAAACACATGTTTCTCTGATCCAAAAACTTGCGTATCGCAAGCGAGGGTTATTTTTACGTATCAAGAGCGAGAGGAGGGCGGCAAGAATCGTTGCCGCCTGCTGACGGCCAAGCCATTTCGGGTTACGCATAGCGAACATCGCTGGCTCCTAAACGCACCGTCCGAGTGACTTAACTTGGCGGTATCCTGTTACGCATGAAAGAAAAATGATCGCGTGCGTGCCGAATCATCGGCTATTTTTTTTTTATCGAATTGTAATACAGAACGTTTAATATTCCGATTGTAAAGAAACTATGCAGAAGGAAAGGTAAAAATATGCTGTCCGTTAAAGTTTCTCAGACAATCTTTCAATATTATATACCAGTTATATATTAATTTTTTTCCATACAATAGTTTATTATATTTATGATTATTATTATATATATCAAAAGAATATTTTGTAATCTTTAATTTTAACTATTAATCCTAAACTATATAGCTTTTCACCAAATTGCAGAAAGTTAACTGAAAGTTGTCACATGAAGTTCTTAAATATCTTTAACGACACTTGTGGCATCGTTAACGAATATAACATAATTCTAAGTATAATATATGTAATTTGTGGTGGCGTGATACTGTTTCTTTTATTCTATATAAGATAGCGTGCAACTCGTTAGTAACGCTAGTTTATTTTCTGGGTAAAACTTAGCTCGGCAATTTAATGAAATAGGTTAGAAAAATTTATCTGTATATCACGAGGAAATGAGATTGAAACTCTGAACAATGTTTTGTCACAGTTTTTACACGAAAAAAAAATTCTTATGAGTCACTGCATTCCAGGAGCGCCCCTTAACCTATGGCAACCCGTTATCGCAATATATTTTTGCGGAATTCTTTTCCTCTCTTTTCACAATTTCGCCGCAAATATAGGATTATAATGTCATTCAGTTAAAATAAATCGTGTATATATATATATAAATATAAGATTTAAATCGATCGTTCTTTTTATAATACTTTTTATAGGTATTTAAATAATACAACTCAATAATAATTCATTGAATATATGAGTATTGCATTTTTTTAAACTCTCAAATTTTCGTATTTATATAAAATTTTATATGTTTCGTGTACACATCTGATAATCGCTAATGATCTCATTCTATCGAGAGTTCCAAAATAAGAACGAAGGTAATCCTGTTCGACGCCGATGAAATAATTGAGTTACTTCACTTTTTATTGTCCATAGACACACGTCACTTATTGTTCAGTGATGATTAACTCCTAAATGAGACGTAATAGTTTATCTTCCAGGCTATATCTATATCGGATGTGCAGTCAAGTTAAGCGATATCAATTTTTTAAATAACATTGTCGTCATATATTAAAGATCTTTTGTTCCAGAAACAAATATTGCCGAAAGAATATTTATAAACGGTTCTTAAATTTTTTTTTTTTTGTACAATATCTTTAGTTGGAAAATAAATAAAATATGCAATTTACAAAATTTTAACGAGATTTACAGTATATTTTTTTCTTATTACTTAAGATTTTATCTGTTCTCTAGAATTTGTAAATTAATTTTGAGTTAAACATTATAATTTAACATCAGGCATTGTTAATTTTAAATTAGCCTAGCAATACTATTTTTGCATCAAATAATTTTAGAAACTCATTCGATCGTTTAATGCGCTAACGTGCCAATTCAATATCCAACAGACTGGTTTTTTTTTTCTTTCGAAATATGAATGTAAGAATATTAGTCTTTGTATTTAAAAGTGAACAGTCACGCATTCCACATCGAATCGAAGTGACTAAAATCGAATACCCGCTGAGTTGAAGATTCATAGGTTTCCGTTCTTCACAGATATCCAATCTTGTTGTACCTTGTGAAATTCCTCTGATGAAAAACCCATTTTATACATACCAGGTCGAAATACTGATATATCTTCGCGGATTCTCGAGATTCAACCTTCACGAAGCGTATTTACTCAAATTTATTGAAATTTCGTTGAAATGTGGAACACGAATGTAAACGACAGTGAGTGACATTTACGTAAGAACCAAGTTGTCTGCTGAACGTTACCATGGCAAACCAGGTCCCTGCGAAAATATCACTTAGCACAGTATTTGCATGCGAATGCCACACTTCTTTCCATACAGGGGACGCGGGGAGAGACCTCTTTTCTTTGCTTTGCATTTTACGGTTTCCTCGCGGACGTGCTCCAGAACACGTACCACATGTTACTCAGGTACTCACGTTCGTATTTGTCGTCGTCCGGGATGTGTTCGACCTGCGGGCTAAGTCACGACTGGGCGATAGAGAGGCGCTCGGTGAGCTCGCTTCGTCGTGGCTCCCACCTTTTCTCCTTCGCGATGTTCCTCGAGATCGTCGAGGACGACGTAGGGGCCGTCTGCGATCCCTACCACTGTCGTGTGCCACCGTATACCCCTCCGTCCGGATCTTCTACGTACGGATCTGTGAAAACGTACACCGGCCACCGCCCGCGGATTATCTTTAGATCGCGGACGCGCGAATGACGGATGTGCGTGCGTGCCGAGTTCTCTGTTCCGATCACAGGGGAAAACCATTTGAGCTGTTGCGAAAAACGACATGGTGAAAAATCACGATCGGCAGTTGCGCCGGTGTCCGCGAAACTCAAAGGGCAAAGTCAAAGTCGCAACGAATTCCCGAAACGATGCTTACAAAGACTTACAAGGTGTTGGAACGTAGTCCAACACGTATCTTTTAATGGACACCGCAAAGTATCGTATTTTTCTGCTGGCCCCAAATATCTTTTGTAAATTCTATATATATAGTATTCTATGATAATTTTAAAATATCGATTTTTTAATGAGAAATGTATCACGCGTCGTGTGTTTTTAGTCTTTAAGTCTTTTGTTATATGTGTAAAAAAAAAAAAAAATAATCACTTAACTTTCTGTTAGTAAAATAGTGCAATTTAAAAAATAACAAATAACAATTAACAAAGCAGGATACGCAAATGTAAAACAAAACAAACAATTTTTGGATGAATTTTTTTTAATTCATTTTAAACACACCAATTTTATTAACATATATTTTGATTTATTCATTGCATTTAATCATCAATTTATAATACATAATAGATTATCTCATATGATTTCTTACTCTGATCTTAATCACCTACTTGAAGATCATCGCGGTCGCGAGTGACATTTAAAACGATCGATTTATTTGTCTATAAACGGAGTGAGAGTATAATAACGAGAGAAGGTTGACTTTCGAAAACGACACCTCTGTTTTCGATCGGAAAGCGCTAGGAACCGGCCACGCTGGTAATTTTGGCATTGGGATCAATTTATAGGTACCTCACCCGATCTCCTTGAGTCAACTCGTGTCATGGTCAAGCCGTTATGACTCGGATGGCACTCTCAGCTTTTTTTCTTTCCTTTAAAAACGCGTAACAATAATTTAAATTGATTAGAACCAATTGCTAATTCAATTCTCCTCAAAATCGAACGATATCAAATTGCATTTTTTTGCGTCTGCGACGAATGCAACTTTCTACAATAAGCATTTTTACGATACGTATTGCACAACGGAAAATTCGCAATAAAAATCGAATATATCCGCGTCTAATTTGCGCAAAATCGCCACGCATAGCGCGCTTTGCGTAAGATTGGCCGTTATATCTCATCAGTTACACAGTCATCGGTCCGATTCAGTACCATATAAGGAAAAAGTAGGTAAGGGTCCCCCGACAGCCTTGACTCATATACGGCCGGGTCTCTCGAAGCACTTGCTCGAGTATGCTTGCCCGTGTATTCTTTTTAAACACCGATCAAACGAAAAGATCGATAAATACGACGCGTGCAGGCATCTGCTTGTCGTGCTCGTCGAAGCAATCTAAAAACGACATACCAGAATATATTTTAAAATATAAACTATATTTTTAAACTTTATAAAAACATCTTTCAAAAATAGTGGTTTAAAAATAATTAGTACCATATAATATTTATTTTCTCTCAATTTCATCATTTATTAAGACAACTATTAAAGTAAAACATATACGATAATAAAATACAATTTTTTTAATATAATTGATATATCTACAAATCTCTCAATACAAAATATTTTTTTAAATAGTTTTTAAAATAAAAACAATGTATGGTATATCTTAATTTTATACAATATTTCTTAAAATAAAGAATCCCCCGCATTATCCTGAGAGTAATGCTTTTATTGTCCATTTACAGTTTATTACTGCATAAAAGATGAATATAGATCTAGATACGAGCGAAACTAGCGCATGCAGCTTGAGAAAGTACGCGTTTACGGCCCGTTACAAATTAGGAAAAACGCGATCATCGTCTCGCTTGGCAAAAGGAGTAATCTACTTATTTATCGAAATTATGATAATTACGGTTCTAATGGAAGAATTATTCTCGGATTAAAGCTGTGTTTATTTCCTAGATGCATCACTTAATATTTATATACGAAACTCGAAAAAAGTGGGTCTCGCAAAAATTAAGAAAATCTATCTATAACGAAATCGCGCGTTATATAATAACGCGCTACTTTTTGTGTGTCCGAAATATTCGGGGTGAAAGTTAAATTACTCCGTACAAATATATTTATATGTACTTCAACGACCGATTAACTCTGCGTTGTAAATTAACAGTCTCATTGACGTTTTATTCGTTCGACCAGTATGCAATATATTGTGTATACGTTGTGAAATAATACTTACCTTATGCAGAATATATTGCAGCCAGGTTGAAACTCTGTCCTAATTCTGCTTCATCGATGTGAACCTTTATAGGTAAGCTGAGTCATCTTAACCATCTCATTAGCTCCTGCTTTTTTGTACTTTGTTAATTTCTAGATAGCTTCTTCTTCGACATTTATGTAGGATCACTCTAATTAAAGTAATAATTATAATGACATTGTAATCCGAAATGATTTGAAATTCGTCGGCTTAATATGGAATATTTAATGATACAAATACTAATTACATTATTATCTTCTCGAATAGATAAATTTTAAAAGTGAGTTTGTGCTGGAGTGCATTATAATGTGAATTATATGACAAATTTTTTCGTGTTCATGCTTTTATTCTTATCTTGCTTTGGATACTCACCTTCTTTTCTGCAGTAATATTTTCACGTTACAATCTCAGAGCGATTCAAGACTAATCTATGATTGAAGCTGATATCCGTCGATAGATACGATAAATTGTGCAGCATTACATTATGTGACGAGGCAAATTTGGGACTCTTTCTGACGGGCAAATACAAAAAAAAAGAAAATCATTTCCGTTATAAATAAATAGAACGCAACAATAATTTATTCTTCGTTATCGTACATCAGTGGGCTGGAATAAACTATCCGCCTAACGAGGTATGAAGATATCGCGATAATATCGCAAGAAAAAAAAAAGAAAATGCAAGACACCATGCACGATCGCGCGCATATAGCGATTGTTCGATAACAAGCGTACTTGTGATAAAAGAATTATTTTGTCGAAAACTTAAACCTCTTTTGACTTTTAGTAGCTTGTAATGAAAAAAAAGGGATTAATATATCGACACATATCTTTTTTTTAAGATTATTTTACTTTTCGACGAAAAATCTTAATTTATTCACAAAATACGCTTGTTGCCGAGTATTCAGCAATCTATATTTGAATAGATGCGCTATTTTTTTTATATGTATACATATACATATATAAATATATCTATATTTTATACATACAAATAATATCATTCTGTAAATATGTACAGATGGAACATCGAGAGCGACACTTGAATATGGTTTCAAGCGCACCGAGTCCTCGCATAAATATCACGCATATCGCAAATTACATTTCAATTGTTACGTGAAATCGTAATGAGATTCTTTCTTGTATGATATCCATTATATAATAGAATTTTATTATTATTTTATATATTATTAACTTCACAATATGTATAATATGTATGGTTATTGGCCCCTCATTCTACATTCTACATTCGCATGTTGTGCTAATTGAATAATTAAATCATTAAAATAATAGTGTCTTTTTTCCAACAAGAATTGTGTATTTTTCTTGAATTTATATATGGAAAAAGAATGTAGAACGCTATAATTAATTAATATAATTTATTATTTAAAATAATACATGTTCTTCGTTATGTGCCAATTCTTTTACTCGTTTGCAATTTAATCATTTACCTTTAATTTACGATATTAATCACTCTGATATAATTATAATATTAGAGTAGTTTATGTTAAAATAAAAAGACTAAGGAAAGATAAGGGAAATTTATATCACATTATGAAAGATCAATAACCGTATTTCCTTTATCCTCCTCAATTATTGCATAATTATATTTATATCCTATTAAATTTTTTCTACGATTTAGACCTATTCCCAAATTATTTGTGGACTACGAGTGTCCTCTGCTACGCTGTTGCGTGTTGCGTCACATTCGCGCGGTCGCTTCTTGTTTTTCGAAAGAGAATTTGGTTTTAATACTGCGTGAACGAGAAATATACACGAAAAAATAATATTCACTTACAATGATGGAAAGAACGAAACTCGAACTGGAAATTGGGAACGTTGAAAGATTATCGAGATCGTAAAAGGAATGTTTCTCAAACTAATTTTTTTTTTTTTTTTTTACAGCAATTATATGTACACAGAATTCTTATTAATATTAACACTTCATTATCGTACACGACAATTTGCTAAATTGCGGGTGATTTAAGATCGAGAATGCTCAGATTTATACAAGAATGTACAAGAATTATGCAAGAATTTCGAGACAGCGTATTTACGCATATGGAATGATAATGCAATTATCGCGACGAATTCGATAGTTTCAATGGCAGAGATACGCACACAGAAACAGAAACTTGCGCCTGTTAGAACAATTAACTCGTGGCAATTGAGGCAAGTCTCATATTAAAATATCTATGCCAAGATCAATTGAGGTAATTGCTAGTTACCGCTAACACCTTCCACTGCAATTTATATCTCAGCACTTACGATCTCTGCTCATTCACGTTTCGCGGATGTATTTCCCGGAAGACATCCACTATGTATTAAACTTAAACACATTTAAACGCGCACGCTATCGAATGACAAATTATTTTCCGCAATCAGGACACACATACACTTTAATAAAATAATGTGTAAGTAAAACACCGCTGCTCGACCGTTTATACTCACAATTTTATAATTATTATATTATTTCGAAACTGTAAGGATAAAGAAAGAGATTTGAATGGAAGATCTTTAGAGAGTCTATATGCACAGACAGTACATATATGAAAGTGTGCAGTATCCGCAAATAGATTTGCGGAAGTGCCCGTTGCATGTACTTAATAGCCACGGAATAATATCTTAATTGATATACGAGGCAGTAACGGGTAGCAGAAAAAAATAAATAACTTAATCGTAATGCACTCGTTGCCGAAAGCAGCAGCGAAGCAATCGAGTTGAAAAACATATTTTGAAATTCTCCCTGACAAAAATCTGACAAAAGATGTATGAACAAGTGTAATTGTCTCAATTATTATTACGAAATTATATATGCGTGATATGTATCTGAAAGAAATATCTTCTAAAATATTTCTGAAAATTTTGAGATTCGTACTACATTAAATATTTATAATTTATAATATAATTGTTAACTTTGAGAACAATTATATTAAATTATAATAGTTTTAAATACATAAATAAGAATTTTCTTGCGGGGGAAGGGGAGATTTTACAGATAACAGATCTTTAAAAAAAGACACCCGAGAGGAAAATATTTTTTCTTCAGCAAATATAATTGTTATTATAATTCATAATTGCCCAAATTGAAACATGATTCCTTAATTTTAATTTTGTTTCTATCATTTTTAGTCATTTTGCAAAAATTCTAAATGAAATATAAAATCGAACTAATTTTTCTCTCGGTGTAAAAGGGATATATCGATAGCACTCTGTCAATTCCGAGCACACTTTACTTATTTGCTACGTGTTTAGACTTACAACAAACTTAATATTAATGCTTTTTTCATACATTAATTCCAGAGATTTCTATAAATGCACCAACTGCCCGTCAGGCCAGTCATATTTGTGTCCCGCAATCATTTTTCTCGCTCTCTTTTCGCTTTTTCTACAACTATCTCCGTTCACTTGTCTACAGATGAGTCTGAAAGGGAGCAAATAAAGAAACCAGGATAAGAAACTCGTTAAAATAAAGCAAAAATAAAGTGATCGAGGGTAAAGAGGGTTATATATATAAAGTACTACAGATAATAATCTTTTTAAGACGGTTGATTTAATGGTTTATAATGATAAAATGTTTCAACAGTTCAAAATTCAATGATTGAAATTTCGGTATACTTAGCAGAGAGCGTTATTTTTGAGATAATAATATTAAATCTCTCTTTGTAATAACAAAAAATATACGATTGTAGTAAAAGGAGAACGTCAATAAAGAATATAATAATTTGCGATGTATACGAGAATCAGTATTGTACATCGCTCGACGACGATAATAGCGATAATCATAAAAATAATTCTAATTACTTTATTTAAATAATATATATGTATATTTATATATTGCCAAACATTCTCATGATTAAATGACAATTCATTCGTGACATAATTGAAGGATCGCTTCGTTACTGAAATTAATTAACATTATTATACGGTAGTTTTTCGGACAGACAGGAATGGACTAGGTGTCATGAATTTGGCTAGCAATATATTTCTTCTAATAACACACTAACTTCGAAGATAGTAATTAATTAACAATTAAGAGAAAAAAGCGCTCGAATATTTCGTTTAAGCTAATGCATAAAGTATCAAGCTTTAAAATCGATACAACTAGTCCATCGGTGTCGATTGCCGTATACATATGATTTCTCCAACCCAGCTTCCCCATTCCCAATTCTTCAAATATATATATATATATATATTGTATATTTATAAATCCATCTAAATATCCAGGAATCATTTCAGTCGCAATGTTGTCAGATATTCGAAGACAAATAATACAAAAAAATAGTAGAAAATGCAAGAATTAAGAAAATATAGCTTTTATACACATATATGAGATAATGGTTATATTACAAAATAATATATTATTCGCGTTTTACAATAATACGTAAGTTGGTGATAAAGATCCACCGACTGTTTAGTATCGGAAATAATCTAAACCAATAGAAATATGAATTAAATCATTAAAAAATATATTCAATATCTCTTCATTAATCGTTAAATACTATCACAAATTAAATTCAAGCATACCCATAGACTTATCCTAATGTTAGTGATTTAGAAAAAAGTGATAGTACTTAATGATTAAAAATGTTACTAATATATTAATTAAATTTGCGAATTATATTGTTCGTCGAAGGATAAAATGTAATGCTCAAAAGAATTCATTCACTTTGAAATGACAGAATAAAACGAGCAAATGCCGAAATGGAAGAGACGCATGGATTAACAGATCATAATAAATATATGTCTTCGTTGAATCACTTGCCTTTTGTCGAATTCTTGGCACACTTGCACGATTAAATAACATCATAAATGTCTGCGACATAATTTTTCATTTGATTTTGATTCTCAGCGATTATCGTGTCCACACCGATAAAATAAATGCAGCGCGCATAGAATTATGCGAGTAATTACATACGTATGTCAACTATAAATTTTTTTATAAAGCCAAATACTTTTTGTTCATTATATCTTTGATAATAAATAAATAATTAATTAGATGAAGTGTGTTAATATTAAATAAATAGGTAAAATCGCGAGAATTCGTTAAGTACATTCATCTTTAATTTGTTTTTTGTTTCCAATCTTATTTTGTTGAGATTATGAATGTATTTCGATTGCATTATTGTTGTATCTACAAATGACATCTAAAGGACAATTATAATAAGAACAATTGTAGATTCCTCAATTAATACATTATAAGTCTCTCCAATATTATTTTATCTTTATATATCACACATTATTCAGAATATTATTAATTTAAATATCAAACAATATACATTTTGCGTTTTTGTCTTTTTATATACAATCAGCTTCATGATAAGATTATTAATAATTACTTTTACAACACATCGTATGCTTTGATATAATTCGATAACATTTCAGATCTGAGGTTACGCATGTGCTCGATTTTATGCGTATGTTATGATTTGATTATGTTATGATTTTATTGATTTCAAAATCTCACGGACGTCTATAAAAAAATAATTTATATTCATCCATGAACCATGCGTATGTCATGGTGCTCGACGTCGAACGTTTAATGCTCTTTGCATGTTCCTCATCACCGCAACGTGGTTCGAGTTACCGCGCTTCAGACTCGTCCTGATTTGACGATAAAACGAAAAGGATGTGCTTTGCTCCAATTGATGCTGTCCATCTTGGCTGGTTCGCCTCTGAATGATTCGAGTACAGAAAGATACGCTATATTTATTTTTATTTATTCGGGCACATGTTTCAATGCGTACATTTCAAATTTTTTCAAGAATTTTATTAAAAATGAAATATTTTCGATCCATTATTAAAAATTATATTTCTATTAAAATTATGTTTCAATTTTTCAACTATTTTAAAGATAAATAAAGAAATATGTATGTATGAAGAATTAAGAAACGAGCTATAACTTGCAAGTTATATATCATCTATAAAAATTAAAATTATCAAGTTGATCATGTATCATATCCTTAATGTATATATGAATGTAACAAGATCACATCGAAAGGTAAAAAAACATAGTTATATATACATATATGGCATTAATCAACGGTGATATATAATATCAATAATATATTTGACGGATAATTATGTAACAATAAAAGAGAGACTGCTAAATTTATAACTTGACAAAGCACATTGATTTGTTCGACGATATGATCGAAAAATTACAAAACAAATGTTATTTCACGAGTGGCATCAACGTCAGTTCTGTATAAGCACACACGAAACACACACAGAAACATCTGCGTATAACATGCCACTTGGCGCTTGCAAGCAGATTTATATTAATCGAGAAGGAACATGCACGATAATTTTGAGCACGACAATCGCTGAAAATTACATTAAAAAGAAACTTTCAAAACCGTAAACAATATTTCTTATCATTTTCACGAAAAAAGAAAATGATTGAATATTATGTTAGAAGAATCTCAATATTTTTTTAAGCAACGCAGCATCTTTCTCGCGCACGCATTCGATTTCACGATGATCTTCTAATTCTTTCTGAATTTTTCGCGCGAATTAATAAGAATTATTCTTGCGTCAATTCAGATTCCAAAATATTTAATTCCCAGGGATATGTTAAAAAAATATCACACTCTCAAAATTGCTAACGTTGTTAGTAGTATGTTTATAGGATCGGGATCCTAACAATTACGATGACAGTAATACCCATCAGAAGGATATTGAGTTAACAAAGCTACTGTGTGTATCATGAAGCTATCTCGGCAGTAAAATCTGCATCCACGGTAAAACTTTAATAATCGTCGTGGATTTTTCATCGACTTTGCCCGATAAAGCAAGTCGATCTAGTCCATAAAATATCATTTGTAACATTAATTATTACGCTTATTTATCGTTGTACATGTGGTCTTTGCTAAAAGATAACAAATCAAATTTCTCATGGAAAATCTCATTGGAATGCGTCAACAAAATTCGCTCAAATGCTTCATCAATTGATAAAATATACGATCCCGTATTTGTGAAAATACGCGACGGAATGTGCAAAATGAAAGATATGTTAATACAAGATATCGAGACGGAGCTTATTTCTCTTTAAAGCGGATTCCATTACCGAGATGCGGTGAGATTTTACCGCCAATCATATATGTTACATCGACTGTTCAGAAGCGTTTTATAATAATAATACGTATAATTGAACAACATTTTGGCCTTTCAAAACGTTCGCGATAACTCTCACGTACTATTATAGCAACGCGATTACACATCTGAATGTTCTGCTACTACGAAGTATTGTACGTACACGGCACTATAAATTTATCTTCCTTTCCTTGCCAATTGTCCTTACACATCGCGTCGTATTATTATATATAATACAGCACCGGCAAGGCAATATTTCCGAATGTATGACCTGATTCTGATGAGCGTCGGATAAAAATCGTGAGAAAGTTTCAAACAAGTCTGTATTTTATTGCAGATTTAATCTTTCATACGTCGCGAATTCGCTACACCTCTATAGACATTTTTGGAACATTGGAAATTTTCTCTATATTTAATTTCTCCTTCTCGTTTTTTCTCTCTTAGCAGAATATATCATGTGTCATCTAATTAAAATTATCATACAGAAATAAATTTGACGTTAAACGCTTTTGAGAAAAAAGACAAAGAAACATTATGCTATTTTACAAAATGTTAGATGTTGTTTTAAATTCTTCTATTAGGATCATAATATATCGTTGCAATTGCTACGATTGGAATATACAAATTCATTACAAAATTTTTCTATTCTTTATCAAAGATTCATGACAGGGTTTGTGTATATAAAAAATATTTGTTTCTCTCTCTCTCTCTCTCTCTCTCTTGTTTTTTCAAACTATTTTATATAAACGGTACTATCCAAAGCTCATCAGAATTCGGGAAAAACAACCCGAGACGATTCCTTTGCAAGTACACACGCACGTTGTATTTATAATATGTATACACGGTACACATTTTTCTGCGTGTGTGTATATATGTGTATATATAGATACATACAGAGATTGATAGAACGTGTGAGACACATATAGACACATGTACATAACACTAACTACATATCGCAATAAAAAGGAATCGCGCGGGCCTTCTGCTAGCCAAACACTATGCGCAAGCATATTTTATTTATTTACAATCGCTCCGTTTCTCGTCGTGCATCAATTCAATATTGGCAATGTTTATTGCATTGACCTCTCTCACGTGTTAGTGAAACTTACGATATCAATTCATCGACGGCGACGACTCGATTAGGAAAAAGACCCACGAATTATGTGCGGATAGTAGATACGCGTGAAAACGTCTCGAAGTGAATAAAATGCCATTTTTCGTAATTTTTGACTCCTTGGAATGTATAATCGCTTATTTTCTACTTCTTGATACATAATTTTCACATACGATTATTTCTTTCATTTATTTTATATGTCTTATCTAGATAGACCTTTTGGTACTTTTTTGTCGGATATTCTTCCGAATGTGATATTCATCGAATTGAGCATCGTCCTTGTAGGAACTTAAAAAGTAATCAAAAACAAACAGGAAAGCAGAATATATCATGTGTCATCATCTATAATATATGTATAATCTTACACTTTCGCTATTACATTGTAGTAACTTCTTCAATAGCTTCGGTTTTTATTCTTGTCAGTTTAATCTACTGATAGTTTTATCTTTTATGCATTAGAAAAAATTTCGCTTAAAGAAAAAAATTACATATATATACTAACAGTGACACAATGACAATAAATGTAAATAAGAAGAAATTCTTAGCGAAACTAAGAAGTAATCCAGAAGTGTACTGACAATAACGTAATAACAAGCAAATGTAAACAAAAAAAATATAAACACGCAAGTAGGATATGAAAAGATGATACAAAAATGCGAAAATTATGATATTTCAAAATCGCATATCTCTGGAACCAGAAGAGAGTGCCACAAAATTGAAAGCATGTATTACTTAAGAATATACTGTCTATAATATATGTATGGGATATTCTTTCGAATGTGACCCATCGAATTGAGCATCGTCCTTGTAGGAACTTAAAAAGTAATCAAAAACAGGAAAAAAATAATTTTGGCCACGGCAAATTACATGTTATTTTTTTTTTCATATGTTAAAATCTTACAAATTAACAAACACGCATACATTTATATAAGAGCAGCCCCTTCAAACATCAATGATCTTGACAAATGTTGTCAAGGTCATTGACCTGAGTATCCTCCAAAAGGTTCTAAGCGTTGCTCGTTTTTGAATACAAAGTTACTAACAAAAAAAGTTTATTAAATACAACTAATTAATAACAAATAATTTTCTGATATTAATACTAAAATTTCGATAATATTTCAAAAAGCTCACGTGTCAAATTACGTACAATCAAATGCGTGAGCGGAGGAGGGGCGGAACCCACTGCGTATTTTACAACGCGAAGCGAAGTCCACCCCACAATTGTTGTGTGGCTGGGAAAATGTATGTGTAAACGCAGTGAGTTCTGCCCCCCCCCCCACCCCCACCCGTACGGGGGACTCCACTTCAGGAAGATGTGACCTAACCCAAAACAGATTTTAGTTTTAAATCAGAAATAGGTTTGGTTAGGTTATATCTTTCAGAAGTGGAGCCCCCCCGTGCGGGGAGGAGAGGCGGAACCCACTGCGTCCCCTCATCCCGAGAAATATCTAATCCAACCTAACCCATGTCCCAGGATTGAATTATTACTATACTTATAATAATAAAAATCGAAAAAATACATTTGCCGTGGCTCAAACTTTGAGTTTGATCTCTTTTCAACCTCTACTTTATATATACAAAACCTCAATTTTTAAATCGATGGGTCACTTTCGGAAGAACAGCCTTTTTGTGTTCTTACTTTTCTATATTTCAAAATAAATTTCTAATTTTAAAAGTTTACAAAATACTTAATTCTTTTTTGGCATTGATAACTTTCCTTGATAAACAAAAGAGTAATATGAAGTAGACGTATATTAATTAAAGATTTATACGCCGATATAATAAAAATAATTGAAATTACACTATTCTCAGTCTTTTTCGAAAATCTATGGACAAGCGATGATTCTCGATAAAACTCTTCAAATTGGAAAGATGGCATTCCAATCACTTCCCAAGTCGATTCCAGCAATGTCAAAAGCGTTATCGAGTACTGTAGGCCGACGATTATCACGTTCTTGTTAAGTATATGTAACCACAATGATATTGACTCTCTTTTTATACCCAGAAAGATTTAAGATGCCCATATAAGGATATCGAAAGTATTCCCTCATCATAGCGGGAAGCACACTCGAGTGAGATAATCGCTTCTGTTTATGTATACAGATATACATGTCGATATCGGATTAATAATAGAAGTTGTGGATCGAGACGAATGTCTTTATATCGAAAATGCTCGTTAATGATTGAATTACGTTAAGTACAACAACGTTTCATAGCGAAGTATAAACGCGTCATTTAAATTAAATCATTCTTGAGATGTTAATCCAGAACAAATCGCATATTCGCCTCGATCCTCAATGAAACTATTCGTGCTACCCTTCGTTTTAACCCTCAAGTAGCCGTGCGATTAAGTATTTCTTAAGAATAAATGTACAAATTATCATGACGAATAATACGAGATACTTATAGCAACTCCTTAATACCTTAATATCTAAGGTATTAAGTAGAGAGCGCGTGTACATACAGGGTGATTCAGAAATACTTGTACAAACTTGTACAAACAAGAAAAAAATGTCATATACACATATGTTCGGTAATGCCTGATTTATAAGTTATAATCGAAAGATTACATTCAATTCAATACTATAGCTTGACCTAAATTCATTAGATTTTTACCTGTGTGGGGACACTTAAAAGTCTTAGTTTATGCAACTGAAATTGCAAATGAAGAGACGCTTCACCAACGCATCGTAGATGCCTGCGAAACCATTCGTAACCGTCATGGGATTTTTGAAAGAGTGCAACAGTCTATGATCCGACATGTCCATGCGTGCATTGAAGCAGGTGGAGGACATTTTGAGCATTTGTTGTGAATTATGAGTAGATAAACAATTGAACAATTGATGTATTACATTGTTCATGTGTCATTGTAGATATATTCTGTCAGTTTTTGTCGTTTTTGTAATCTTTCAATTATAACTCATAAATCAGGCATTATCGAACATGTGTATATATGACATTTTTTTCTTGTTTATGTGTGGAGAACTCACCTCCAAAGTTTGTACAAGTATTTCTGAATCACATTGTATATATATATATATAGAAGTAAGAATAACTGAAAAACAAGAAATCTTCTCGGCGAGAATAGAGAAAGGAAAACCAGTAGCAATAATAATGATGACAAAAGACAGGAATAAGAGAAGAATAATGAAGAGAGACAAGAATTTTAACATATAAAGCATAATCTCTTGCGGGGAGAATAGTACAAAGTACCAATACCAGTAGCGATGAAAATTAAATGAATTTACTATTATTAAATTAGCCTGAAAAGCAAATTACACTGGCCATAGCTAGCAACTTATTCCAACGCGATCAATCAAGGGTTAAACCGCGTACTCTTTGCTGTCTATAATCATTCTATGTCTCCTTCGCATATGCTCACTCGCGCATTCTCTCTTTCTCTCTCTCTCTCTCTCTCTTTCTCACTTTCACTCCAGAAGATTCGTCGCTACGACGGTGCAGATCACCCACAGCACGTTGCACACGAAGTGACGAAGATTAGTGGAGAAGGACGATAGTCGTGCATTCTCACTCGCGCTGCAGTATCTCCTGATTCAGGAAAATAGACAAAGCGTTCAGACAGTCTGACTCTCTTGCATGGAGCGTTCCAAAGCGGCCATTCGTTTCTGTCAGAATGAATTTCATGAGCTAAGAAAGATCTGTTTGAACAAGAGAATAGCTCATAATTATTTCTCTCTCTCTCTCTCTCTCCCTCAGAATTGATGAATATTTTCAAATTATTCTGGCTATCGATTAATTATAGATGATTATGAGAGTTATATTTTGTTTCCTTCCTGATTTATAAGCAATTCTACGATGCTTTCTTTCGTTAAGAATATATTATATCAGAACAATTATATTAGAATTGCAATGCCAAGTGCAATCAATTGCACGTTTTTAAATTGAACTAACACAATTTGAATCGATACCATTTCTTCGAGAAGCGAAGAACGATTCGTGTAACGTAAATCATGCTGACGTGTATACTTTGCGCGCATATTTTTGTGTTTCGTCAGTCGACGGTGCCTTGTGATAAAACGTTTGTTTACTTTTCAATAAAGTGCGTGTCGCAGCATAATGAAGAATACCATCGACGCGTTTGTCACGCAAACGGTTTCAGCGATGAACGTCTCGAGAATGTATCGACAGTGTCATCATTTTTCAAAAACGTGCTACTATTTAAATTTTATAATAATATTTGGCTTCTTTTGGGACGCTCCATGCGGATCGAGGATTAGTCGCTTCACAAATCCTCCTGGAAAATCCAGGACAGTTATTCGAAGGGACGTTAAACAGGCTTAAAGACACCGACAGCGCGATTACCGTTCGTTAGGTTTTTGTCACCGTCCATCTTCTTTCGGTTACGATAATCCCTGTGGTCACACTCGACAAGAACACGTTTGAATAATTCGATCAATCGGCCACTGACGATAGCGAACTTACCATCTCATATAAATCGTCTGTTTGCGGAAATATACAGCGGCGGCAACGAATCAAATCATGATAATATTACTACGACTACGCTTATACAAAGCATTCATTTTGTCTATAGCAATAAAAATATAAATTAAATAAGCGGTATTTTTTTTATAAATAACAAGTTATGCTCCAATTAATATAATAATGACGGTTACATCGATAAAGCAATAAAATTATTGAAATAACAAAGATACGAAAAGAATGGCAATTATTACAAAATAAATATTTTTTATTTCAAGAGTTGATTTTGTAATTTTATGTAGTTCATTTTATCAATGTATATCAAATGCACGTAATTTTTTATAACGATATTAACATGATTCTCTGTTGCTTAAGCTGTATCTTCTGTGTCCGATCGGTCGATAAAATAAATAAGGACTCACCATTTCGGTCGTGAGACTTGCTAATGCCTCTTCCACGGTGGCCGCGATCCTTCCACTGTCATCCTGACGCTGATTACCCTTGATCGGCGTCGTTGGACAACCTAAAATTATCCTTAATTGTCATCGTGCAAAAGATAATATTGGACCTTTTAGAGATTGTCCGTAACGAAAGACATAAAAATATTCCGAGCGATAATGTGATTTCCAAACTAATTCTATATTTGGAAAAAGGCGAAAAAATGATGGCAACTGCGAGATTAAGAAATCTTGAGATATTTTTTTATCGCAGCGAAGAAATGTTACATGAGAACATACATTATATATACACGTAGCATCTGTATAAAAATGTTTTATTCAAATAGTTTTATGTAAATTGGTTTTTTAGGGCTTCTGTACTTTTCTCAAGGTTTCGCAATCTTCGAATCGAATCACGAAACGTGGAGAATATCGTGCATTCTATAAATTGTGTTAATTAGTTATAAGAAAAAGCATGTGAATTAATTGCTTGCGTGAATCAATAGTGAAAGAAGATATAGATAAAAGAAAGATCGAAACTTATCTCGTAGCCCAGCGATCCGAAGCAATCGTCGAAGCTCGGAAAACATATACGGATAAAAATAGAAAAATAAAATCAGTGTATAGACAGGATTTGATGAAGAGTGACGAGAAAGTAAAGTTTCGTATTTCTTTTTTTCATATTTTCTTTTTTATTATCTCTTTCTCTCATTTGTTGTAAAGTTATCTTGGGCATCTCAACAAGGCTTCCTTTGACTTAGTTATAGGTAAGGCTAGATAGAAAAATATTGAGTTACGAAGAATAGAGTTGTTATCGTTCTTTCTACTTAACCGATGTCACTTTTATCAATATAATCGATAATTAGCACGCAAAGTGACTGTCAAAAAATTGTAATTGTGAAAAATGCACGTAATCGCTTTCATAGCAATCACTTCTGTGTCATAAATAGTAATACCCACACACATATATTATATTATTCATGTAAAATCAAACGAGATGGAAATGATTTTTTCTCGAAATATAATATACCATATTTAAACAGTAATTAATTATATGCACTAAGTTTTTGCTTTTTGATTATCGCATTCCATATGGTTTATATGTGTATATAATTTCGATATTTGATTTGGATACATCATATCGCTGTGATTTCAAAAAATCATCGCTTTTGAAAAATAGTGTAACAGTGAATAAAATATTGTAACAATAATAAAATATAATAATAATGAATAAAAATCGTAGTAAAAATTAATAAAAATATGTAGAATAAATCGGCAGAACTGATTTCAATTTATGTAATATATTATTCTGATCTTTGATATATATGTATTAATTAACACATATCTTATATTTTTTCTGTTTACTTCGCTGTTAAACAAAGATCCTGTTACTCCAATGAAAAAAAAAATTTTCTTCGACACTAAAAAAAGTCTTTTGCTAATTTGGCACTGGAATGTGATAACTGTTTGCGTTATGACACATGAATTTGTAAAGTTAATGATGGTAATGTATACGCTGTACACATTTCATAGCGTAATTAAAAAATAATGTTAATATTCTGAGGGATTAAAACTTCTCATGACAGTGTTTGTTGAATATATTCAATATATTCGTATTTAATAGTTCTGTTATATTGATATTCTGTATAATTGTTATATTAATGTTATATAAAGAAATCCATCATCAATATGATCGTCAATGTTATTGTATCATACAATCAATATCAATCAAACATAGAAAAATTCTATAAAAAGAAAACTTTAAATGTACAAAATCGGCAGAATGAAATATATATATTCTGAAAAAAATCGAATACTCCTCGCAAGAAGTCAACATATAAAAAAAAATCTATCAACAATCGAAAAGCAGACTGAGAATCAGCTCGCAAATTTCCTTGTCAGAGGCTTCGAGTAGGCAGAAGAGGGGAGGAAGCTAGCGGCAGAAGAAGACGTAGCTGTGGTCCTCGTGGCAGTACTCTTCAGGAGCCATAGTAGATGTTGAGCGCGTACAGCAACTTACCTATGTCGCCGCTGCTGGAGCTCTCGGTGAAGGATGGTGTCCCCTCGGTCCATGTTGGCGTCGAGCCTTCGGCGCTTCCGGCCGGTGGGGTCCACGTGAGACAGCCGCCACCGCGACTGCTACCCCCGCTCTCGACGCTCAGCGATGATTTGGTTTCCCTGCCGCCGCTGCCGCTACCGCTACCGCTGCTCTCCAAATGCACGTCCGATATGCTATTGGGATAAATTTGTTCAAGATTTAATACCTAGTAACCGAGGAACGAGTATAATAATGTGTGTGATTAAATTAAAATCAAATAATACTAACATTTTCCTTTTCCTGAAGTTGCAGTGATAAAGCAAAAGAAAATCTTTGTTTAGATGCGTGCAAAGTGCAAAGATAAGCGTAAAATATATGTATATGTATATCTCATAATCAGTAATATCAGTAATATATCATTAATATCAAAAAAAAAGTTCAAGACAAAGTATAAAGACGATACATATGTATTTTATCAATTACACATCTGATCATCAATCAGTAACACCTATTCTTAAAAGTTGCTATTTTCACATTATGACTACTAAAGATTCTGCGATTATCATTCAATTTTATTGTAATTCACATAAGTGTTATATACACATAAAATATAACACTTAATTTTTTTTTCTTGATTTCATGGTTGGATTACTGGTTGAAGATGAAGGTAGTTTGAAATTAGCAACGTTTAGCGTCACAAAAGATAGTACTCACCTCACAGTGTCGTGATACGTCTTGGTGAGCGTAACATGATGAACAACCTTATTTTGCTTGGAATGAGCTGAGCTCAGGCTGCTCGTGAGGATGGTTGCGCCGCCTTGTTGAAGATGACCACCGGAAGCCAGAGTTTGGTCGTTCGAGCGGACTGCGTCGTCAAAGGGCGGGGGCGGGGTGGAACAGGTGGAAGGAAGGGTGCCACCTACAAGAAGCGTACTACAATTAGCTCTAATTGACACGCGCCTATCATTTCGAATAAAATAGTAGCAAGGGTGGAATGGCGCGGCAGAATAGGTTGGATAAGGAATTCGTTTAGCGCAGAATCACACTCACATGTATGCTATTACCGAAGATACATGTTTGGCGTAAAAAATACGGTTTACTTCGAATAGCGGTTTTGAAAGAAACATATTTCTTATCGCAGTTTCTTGAGATACTGATGTATCTTTTTGCATTTGCGAAAAAAGTTGAAAAATTTAGAAACACTTTGTATGATACGATATTTACCATCGTATCAATTTTCGTATCTGTTAACAATTTGATCATCATGATAAGAAAATTGTTACGCCGTTGAAATATAGAGTAATTGAAAAATCATCAATTTTTACTGTACATTTGTAAAGATTTAAAAGTTGAATTGACAGGAGAAATTGAATCATTTTATACATCGATCTAAGGTGATTCAATCGTTCCAGTTTAAAATAGTAATGATATCTGCTCTAAAAATCTACGCGAGAACTTAACCCTTCTGCCTATCTACGCATATAATATACGGTTGATGAAGCTTAGGATAAAAACAACTATAAATATTTGCAAGAAGAAAAATAGCTATACAAAGTTTGTAAGCAATTTTATACGCAATAAAGAAATTATTCAGAGCAAAAAATTACATTTTCAACACTTTTAGAGACAACAAGCAAGCTAGCAAATTATTAATTTCGTAAATCGAATTTTATATCACAACAAAATTGTATTATTTATTACACAACTTTGCGACAGTTACGTGAGATTATTGCATTCTTAAAAATGCTGAAAATGTACAAAAATTTCTAATAATAAAGATGCAATCAAAATATAAAACATCCATTTTCGAAATTAGAAGAAACAATCTCAAACTTTCATTAAATAATACTATTTACGTGTGTCTCTACGTATCCAGCCATGTGTGTATACTATGCAAGTGCAATAGCAAACAAATTATTTAGCTAGGGTAAGTAGGACAGATCGAGTTTTACATGATGCGCCTCTGATACGTTATCACGAATGTACTCATATGAACATCCTCTTACGCATTGATATACATAGACATGTATCACATGTATCATCGAGATAAAGAATTGAGAAATTATTAATGCACAATTTATACAAAAGGTAAATCCTTCGAAATTCTTCGAGTCGATATACATAGTACAACTACAAGTAAATAAACACAATTAGTTAAATAAATAAATGCTGAACCACACAAAAACTAGAAATGATAAAAATGATAAAAAAAGATATATTATTATGAGAATGTAACAATGTAAGCAAAATTTCATTTTGTGTATAACACATTGCGTTTATTCACTTATTGATGGTCATGAAAAATTCTACGCATGCAATTTCTAATTTTAAAAAATTACTACAAACGTTGATCAATCATAGTTACGCAATGATAGTTTTGCACTATGGACAGAGAATGATTTAGACTGTATATAAACGATACCTCGTCGATGTCTTAAGATCGACTGACATTGAAATGTAGCAGACGTGAAAAAGAGATGAGGAAAATTGTCTTTTAGTCAACGCAGGTTATTTTCCTCTCGATGTCTATTAATATAAGTAATGTAATAAAACAATTATTAATAAACACAACTCATAATTTTCTTCGACAACCATTGACAACTATCAAAATATTGTTATCACAATTTAATATGTGAGATCGAATGATGATATGCAGGAAATAATAATACTTGCGTTATCATGCTGCAGTGATAGTAAGGGAAAAATATTTTATGTCTGATAAGCGTCCAATGGAGGAAGATGGAAGCTATTGTTTTTCCTTATAAGGCTACAATTCTTCCGTATAAAGTTGCAAGTTCCAAACAAATCTGATATATTATCGTTTATCGCGGATCGTTATCAACTTGATATTATCAAATTTTTTTTAAATCATCTGTCATCATGCCTTTTTTAAGATGTAGCCTTCTTTTTATTTACATTGCCAAGAGTTTCATAATACTCTAAAATTAATAGCCAGGAAATAGATTTTTATGTGAACGATCGTGTCTTTCGATAAGTATGTAGAAAGGAGATATTCGGTCTTAACATTCCAAATTCTTGGGAGTTAAATGACAGATCGTTGCCACTCGAAAGCGACTTAAATCTTTCGTGTTTAGTATTTAGTATTTCCGCTTTCAACTCAATTTTTTCTTCTTCCTGATTTAATCGGGTTTTACTAGTTGGCAGTGTAAATTTTTGCTTGATGGTGTTGACTCCATCTTCCTTTAAATTATACAAATATAGTTCTTCTTGCTGAACATTTCTCGTTTTGCCTTTCGCTATGATATTTTCGAAACTTTTTACTTTCTCAGAAACGGAAGACTTCCTGACGTTGCTATTTCTATTTCTAATGTTGTCGAGATTGGAAGATATAAGCATCTCGCTCTTGGTTACGCTCTGCAATTCATCTCGATTCATATTTTTTGGATTATTCTTCCTAACATCTTTGTATGAAAATCGTTTTCCACGAAATAAAGAATTTTCATCATAATTTTTATTCGAACTGAGTGCTAGTTCAAATTTTGAAGAACCCTCGTATTTTCTTAATCTCTCATTAGTTTGTCGATCAAAGTTACCAATTCGTTCACCGACTATCTTCTCCTTGTTTTCATTTTCAATGCGATTTCCTTTCGGGAGGATTCCTTTAAATCCATTTCTTTTACTTCCTTGTTCGTCGTTTATAGTTTTAGAGATATTCTTGTCATCAAGATAATGATTGTTTTTACTAGAAGAACAATCTTTCATCTCAGAAGATGTATCGCATCCGATTGCTGATTGTCTTCTTTTGCCTTTAAAATTTCTGGCATTCTTATCACTTTTCTCCTGAGCCTGACAATGATCGTTTTTATTCGCCTGAAAATCGATTTTTGAAAACAATTTTTTATCCTCTTTTTTTTCCTTTGTTTTCTTTTCGTCCAAACTTCTATTAAAAGTTGCTGAGATTTGTTTCTTCGGTTTCGGTGCGAGTCGTTTCTTTCTTCTAGATTTCTCTCGAATCTTTTGCAGCAATATGCTATCCTTTTTAGCGAATCTTGAGAGTTTTTGCTTAACCGATTCTTCAATAGACTTATTCTTCGCATAAAATGATGCATCTATAGCTTTCGTATCTTCCATTGACTTATGACTGTACGACATCGTCGTGATAGTCGTGACAGAGGTCTCGAGATTCTTCTGCTTCCTCTTCATCCTCTCGTAATATGTCTCGGAGTACTTCTTGTCTTTTCGCGACATCTTGTAATTCATCAAATCGCTTCGAGAATTTGGATTGAGAAAGTACGTAAACTTCGCTAGATGATCCGTCTTGGTGCTATCCCTCCTTTTTCTATCTTTCCTTAAAACTGTACGATTTCCAGCTCCGTCGAATTCTTTCCATCGGTCGGATCGGTAAATCCCTCTATCTGGCCTGAAAGGATGCGGACTGGTCTTGATAAAGTAAACATCATCAACTTTCTCCACGCTGACAAACTCCTCGTCCAGGTCCTGGATATACCAATCTATCGGCCGACCATTGCTTCTGGTCTCTCGGCCGGAATTGCCGCGGTGCATGACGCGATACGTGTCGAGTGTCGATGTATGGGCATGCAACGCGTTCGCGGTTTTAGTAGAAGTAGCAGCGGTGATAGTAGAGGTCACAGTCTTAGCGGTGGTAGCAGAAGTAGAGGAATGGTCGGGTGGGAGCGGGCGGTGCAGGTCGCACGAACTGTCATGCAAGCGGTATCTCGTGATTATGGCTGCTTCATCACCTCGGCTGGAAGTCACCGATGACGTCGTCGAGGCGGCGCCGCCAGCCGTCCGGTACTCCTCGGAGGACCTGCCGGTCCTCGAGGGGCCCGTGCCCCGCGGTGGTACCGGCGGCGGAACCTTGCCGGACGGCACCAGGTTCGGATTCGGCGGACTTGCCGCGCTTCTACCCTTCAGCACGGCTGGGTAAGTCGTGACCTTGACCGTGGGAGCGGCCCCAGGCGGATGCTCGTGCGGATGCGGGACCTGACCGGCGGCTAAGGTCAACGGTGGCGGACTCAGCGGACCGGCGGCGGGATTAACTGGGGTCGAGGTGGCGATCGGCACCGAACCACTCGTGACCGCCGCGTTCGTCGCGCTGATCGCAGAGTCGGGCAGGCTAACTGCTACTCGGGGTCGTTCGAGGTCGTTCGTGGCCGTCCGAGGGAGTTCAACGGTCGAGGGAGTCGCGGTGTGCAGCATCGTGATGGCGCGGGATGGGAATATATATAGAGAGAGGCAGGCAAACAGAGAAAAACAGAGAAGCCGGATGAGAGAAGTCGAATGATCCGGAGAATCGTGCAACGTTGATTCTTTTCTGATCGAGCTCTTTACGAGAATATTTATAGTGCAATTTGGTAAATACATATTATAATTTACTATAATATATGGACATATATATATATTCGTAATTAAAAGGGAAAAGTACATGACCAAGTGCAATATGTGAAGTATATTTTTGCTACAATCATTATATATATAATAATGCATAATTATATAAAACACATACCATCCTATAATTTTTTCAAATTTACGTTGCACAGTTCACTCGAAAAATTACTCATTTGCGATAAATGATATATGATTGACAATTTGTTGTTATAGTACAGAGCTGGTTAGTAAAAGAATTATTTAATTATTTAATTTATTAAAACTTTAACTATAGTTTCAGATTCATCGTAACATAGCAAAAAAAATTTATACATGCTCCTTAAGATTAAAAATTTATCACAGTCTTCTGTTTTTACTTTTTGAATAAAACACACGCGTCATGTTCTTTGAGCGTCTGTTCCGAAAGATAACAGGATACATTTTCGCGATATCGCGCGATGCAATTTTGAAAATAGTTTCGCATAGCAATGTACAATTATACATTAAAGTAAATGAGACTCACCGGCCTTCGTAGGTGATGTAGCATGCATTGCCGAACCTCCAGTTGCCGCCACCGCTAAACCACCATATAACACCATGTACCATTACCGTACTTGTCATGTGACCGGCTCTTAATTGGACAGAGAAACTCACCACGGATTTCGAGGGTGTCCAAACGCGAAAGCCATTCAATGCCAAAAGCGCGTTCCAAGCACGAGATCTCGTTTTCGGTATCACAAAATCTCTTTACCGTAGGGTTCGAAATCGTTATAATGTCAGAAAGAGAGAGAGAGAGAGAGAGAGAGAGTATTATTGATGCTGCAGATGCGCAAAAGTATTAATCTCTTTTCCAGGATAAATATTGAAATTATTTTCGCGTATCTGTAGCATCGAAATCACGATTCCATCGTTGATAATATGATAATAATTCAAACCCTGCTTTATTGTAAAGTTTGGCGTTTGCTGCGTTCTCTCAAGCGTTTTTTCATTCGCAGCGTAGGCGAAGCACGATAAAAGCGTACCCTGCCGAAATCGCGCGGTTGCAGTTTCTCTGTCATCTCGTTGACCAAAGGAGTCTCGAGGCAGAACCAGGATTCGAGCAAAGGACGTTTGTGTAACAGGGAGAAATTAAACATTTTACTGACATTCACGATATAAAGCTGCATAGGACGATTGCATTGGTGAAGGGATTAATTACGGGGATACGAGGATAGATAAAATGACGAGGTACGAAGTGCAGAAACTCGTGAATTAGTGAAATTATTTTGCTAGGTGAAATATAATTTTTTTGCCAGGTGAAATATATAATTTTAATAAAATATAAATTGTAATTGGATATATATATTGATTGTATAATATGAATTGTAATTGTATAATATATATAATTCTGTATTTACTATTTACATTAATTTTACCATCGTTCATTGTTGACTATAACTTGAGTGCTGAGATATACGTATAGATCTATGTATATCTTATCGATGGTAAAATTATTTAAACTTTCTCCGGCTACTAATGTAAGAAATGAAAATATTTTTGTTACAAAACGTGCATCTTTATACTATGTATTAAAATTTACTAAATAATTAGAGCATTAGAAATTTTAGATGTACATACGTTTTGTATTCGAATAATGGGATATCCGTAAGAAGACAACTTAATGAGAGAATGAGGGATGATGGAGTAGATAGGATTAGACGGGACTTCATCTAGAATTCTCGACGTCTTCACATATCGGTACTGTCGTGAATGCTTTAGAAGCGGGTAACGTGGGAATGTCGCAACTAAGTTTATTGCACTGATCGCTGTGCCTGGCTATAGTGAAATCCAGCGCAAAGCCAATAATAGAATCGTGAAGAAACGTTTTATCGAAGGCCTTCGGCACGATTTTCGGAATTCAGATTTCTAACTTTTAAATTGCGCTGCTAATATATTTTTTGCCGTATTGTTGGTGAGAGAATCAGACATTTTTCAAATATAATTAATCCTTTAATCGCGTGATTCGCTATCATGTTGTTAACGGCGTTTTGGAGTTGTTAAATATTATAGAATAATATTTAGAAACATAGAAATAATCATATGCGATCCGTTATTAATGACGTTCCGAAAACCGAAATCTCTCTCTCGCGTGATATCATAAACAAGCGCAAAGAACTTTGGAATAACAGAATATTGGAAAATAGTTTAAATTGAAACATGTCTAACTCACCGGTCGAGTCGAAATCACCCTCCAGCGGCCTCAGTGGTCTGCTTATACTTTTTCTCTTCGACGGGGAATGCTTCAAGGCTGTAACATAAAATATGAGATGCCATAATTTCTTGTACAAAGCTGCGTGTAAACTGGCACATCAAGTTATTTTTGAAAACTGCTTTAAAATTTGCACGTGTTAAGTATATCTATTAAAAGGACACAAACGTATTATGCTACAAAAGCTGACATCAGTACCGTAGCAAGGATCGAAGTATATGTTAACCTCGTTTCATTAGCACTGTTTCAATTTACAGAATGGACCTAATTGTTAGTAGATCATCCTATTAATTATTTAATTTTAACATAATAATTGTATATAGCAAATGCTTTTTTGATCTTTTTCACTAAAGAAAATAATTTACTATATACAAGTCCTAAAAATATTTATAAAAATTCTCTTCTTTTTTGCAGACTTGAGATATTGCAGTCTCTCTTAAATATGCATATTTTAAATAAGCGTTTATTACATTATAGCCAATTTTCTATTTAGTCGTTAATTCTAATAAAGAAATCAACTTGTGTTACAATAGTTTCTTTCATCTATAATCTTCTATTCCTAGATAGTATATCTAAATTTTTTCTCCAAATAAAACGTAAGTCTCGCTACAGCACTACTTGCCATGATTATATTGTATATAAATGTTGTTCTTTCTTCGAGCTACAATTACTATTCTACTGTTAACGAACGCTATCATATATGTGTGAATGCTCTTATATTTTAATTAATTATACTAATCGTAAATATAGAATAATTTCTAACATATATTATACGTATAAATATGTGTGAAGATATAATCAAGCACATCTATGGACCTCGCTTTCGAGCGAGAGCTATTTTTACAATTGTCACCTGTATACTACGTCTTAATCCACATGCCTAAGTAATTAATCACATAAAAAAGTATGTACGTACATGAGATTTGTGCTGGAGTTTGTAGAAATATATTTTATGCATATGTAATAAATAAATATTTCGTTATATAAACGTTTATCTATCAATCTATCATCTGTGCCGTGAAGTATAGGGTATGCCTAGGCTAAACTAATTGCTGCTTGATATCGAATGTGACAGGAAAGATTCGGAATTGTAAATGAGTTGTAGATATATGTAAAGAAACTTAGTGAACATGTCCTAAACAGACGTGAACACATAAATCTTTTTAATTTTTTTTTGCAAGATGCTATATCAAAATATAGTGCAGTAGGTAAACGCTGAAGAGTTCATTATCCATGATTAGTAGTAAATATCGTCCCTTGGGTATTAGAAAGAATGATCTAGACTTATAAAAAGATTCGATTCTTGGACTGTGTGTTGCGAAATGTGTGTCGAAAAGTAGGGAACAGTAAAGTGTGAAGAGTGATAAATAAAGTACACGTATCAGGCGTACAATTCTCACAGGCATCGGTTGCAGAAGCGACAGAAATAGAAACAAGAGTGGCACACTTACACATACACACAAAAATATTAGAAAAATTTATTCGCATATATAATTCCGCTGTGCTGAAATTCGTTTAAAAAGTTCTTATTTAATAAAAATATTCAGGTTTAAGAAAAAATCGTATGTACAAACATGTTAGTGAACCAAACATAAAATATTATGCTCAACTATAATCTATGTAAATATAATCTAGTCGTTTCAATCTTATAATTAAGCACAAATACAAAAAAAAAAAAACAAAAAGTAAAAATAGATATATTATATTCTGGTATATATATTTAACAGTGTATCTTCGAGTTGCGCATGCAAAGAATTTTCGCACGTCATTTACGTACAAATTCTTTTAAAGTCAAATTGAATCAATTATATTATATCCAAATGTTAAATTCTTTCAACAAAATCTTGATAGACATTTTATAGTCTAGTTTTTTTTTTTCAGCGAATGCAAAATTGCATCAAATAGGATTAAGAGGCAAGATAAATCAGCTATAGAGTCACGGAACAGAGTAAGAAAAAATGGATCATTCGTAAAAAGATGCATACAGGCAGGAAAATTATATGAAAACAAACGTACATACATTCGTACAAAAATGGACAGTTGGACGCACACATAGACAGAGTTACCTATATAGCTGGTGACGAGGTTACGGAATTTGCGGTGATTCCCCTTAATCTCAGGCAGGTCCACTTTTGGTATTCGATTTTCGAGTTTCGATCAGTAGCAGGTCAGATCAGGTCATTGGGGGTTGACACGAAAAGAAGTGCACGGGACACAGAAACATCAACATTTAGCTAACTCCGTATATAATATGATTATATATACCGGATTATTGAATAAATGATAAAATTATTAGGGACTGCCGAGAATAGATAGAAACATTAAAGAAAGTCAGGGTACACCTAGTTTCCAAACGTATCAATTTGAAGTACAAAGCAACTTTAAGCTCTTTCTTCTCTTCCCTGTACGGACAGGCAATCATTGTAGATTTTGTCGCAAACTATTATCTCAGCAGATTTTTAATTGAACTCAGTTGCATTCAAAGATTTATGCGACACAAGTTGATGCTGCTTCAACGTTGCATTTAACATGATAAATTGTAACAGAACCAAAAAACAAAAGAATTACATAATTTTTCCTCGAGCGTTTTTGGGCTGTCAATTGTAATCTGTTTCTATTCGCATGAGATAAAATATAAGTGATGGATGATTAACAAAACGCAAACGTACGTAACACAAACAACAAACACATATCGCACGATACAATATTAAGACAATATACAAAGTGTAACGCGCTGATGGTGCAAAAAACTTAAAGTGAATAACGACTACGAGGGAATGTATGTCGTAGTAAGTGGAATAATGTCAATAATGATGATAGTACATGGGACCAGAGCGGTATTAGTAATAATAGCAATAGTAGTAATAATAATGGTAGTGACAGTATTAGTAGTAATAGTAATAGTAGTAGTAGTAGTAGAGTAGTAGTAGTAGTAGTACGGCAATAGGTTATAAGTTGTGTACGGGTGGGCTTATAAATGAAATGAAGTTGTAAACAGCGAAAATGTTTATTGCAAAATATATAAATATGTACAATGGTGCCCACGTTCAGTCGATAGCTGAATATTTTCGCAATTAAAAAAAAATATCTACTTCTACCGATTATTCTCGCTCTCACACTCTCGCACTCTCTTTCTCGAATTAATTGTACACCCACGCGGTCCTAACATTTGCTATTATTTCAAAAAATATATACGCGCGCGTTCAACATTATTATATTTCGCAGAGATTCTTTTATAAATATATAGATCGCACAAAATTGATTAGCGTCTCTCTACCTCTCCATAAAAGACCTCTAAAGAGAGCCTTTATAAAGAGAACTATATATATTTGGCATTTTTCTTTTGATTTTTTTTTAAAGTTAATTCATTAAATAATTAATTTAATAATTATTTGTTTTTTAAATTGTTGACCAAGCTAATTGAATGCGCAAACGTATTTCGTGCGTTCTATTATACTATTCTTTTTACAAGTATGCTCTGATGAACGAAAAGATCAATGATAGCTTTGGCCCATCGATAAAACAGGAACTTTTGTCATTAAGATTTATTCTTGTATATTAAAGAAGGAACTTTCATAAACATTTGGCACATGATAGTATTAATCAAAAAAAAGATAAAAATTAGATTGCGATTATTCGTCTCACTAACAAGTGCACATATAATAAATTATGTTATGGACTAGATCCAGACGAAGTTATTGGCAAAGAAAAGGATTTTTAAATATCAGCTTTCTTTTTTTTTGCTTATCCAACTCTTAATGAAAATCTTGTTAAAACAATCGATCTTTTCAAACATGGCTCGCAGTCTAATATATAAGTAAAAATATACCGATGGAAGTCACAAGATAGATTAACAATATCAATATATATATGTATATATGTGAAAAATACTCAGCTATATCTGTGGACACCAATGATCGGTAAGTTTTTTTGTTTCTTTTTAATAAATATATCAAAATAAAATTGTGCATCAAAGGAAAATATGATATCATATGCACAATGAGGTAAAACTTGCAAAAAAAAAAAAAAAAAAAGTTATCAAAAAAAGGAAAAAAATTATATATAACAAAATATACATACATGTGTATTGTGTTAGCAATTAGTTACACCAAAACAAAACCCAAAAATGATCAATTGACACTCGTTAAACCCAAAATATATCTTATTCATAGCATTGATTCTAAATGAATGCAGATATCCGAAAAATTCTCTTCTGGATCGGATTGTATGCCATTGATAAATATCGCATTCGTTGAATAGATAAAGTGCGTCATCTCTTACTTTACAACAGTTCTGATTTGCACGATACTTCGTTAATCTACGCAAGGCACTGGGCAGATCAATAAAATTTAAATATAACCATGATATTGATGCAAAACGCGTCTAGATAATTTTCGGATATCCGCATAGTATTTGTCGCATTCTCTGCAGTCACTCAAATATTTTATAACGCTGTTATAATCATTAAAATATTTCTTTCTGGACGGCTAAATCTGTCTGTGATTGATAAAATCTGTACAGCCAAAATTGAGTCGCTGACACCTGCGCTTTTAACACTCTTAAAATATAAATAATCAGATAAAGAGTTATTAAAACCAGAATCGCTTATGTTAACCCTGATAATAATTACGACTAAGATATTCGTGGAAGCCTAATATTTTGTTAGATTCTCCTCTGCTATTCCGACAGTAACGCGAGTTTATTACGCGCCAGCCAAAAGAATTGTAAAATTATATAAGCGAATTAAATGGGCGATTTTTTAGCGAATTGTAATGAGAAGAAAAATATATGTCTCTAGCTTACGGCTTACTGCTCTATGAAAATTGGATTATGCTCTTCTTAAGTAACAATATAAGTATCTTACTATTTATATAATGATAACATACTATGTGTATATATTCTAAGTACCAGTTTTGAGCTTCACTTATAATAAACTATCTTTGTTCTATTCCCTCCCCCCCCCCACCCCCGTTTCTCTTGCATTAAATGTTTAAAATATGTCCCAAAAGCATCAATAAAAGGTACAATTTGATAGCATTGCGATATAGTAGAATCACAATACTGATACCATTAATATTATTCTTTTTTTGCTTTATACTTTCAATAAGAAAAGTCGATTATCAGTTATACAACTTGTATATAACGTATAATATAACGCGATAAGTTAACATGATCAGAAGACAATGGCTACCGGTAAATAGGTAAATAAGCGTGAATTTGCTCACATATTAGTGAGTTTTGCTGAGTGTAATCTTGTAGTCAAACTTGTTAGGACAGGCTGATTCGGATGGTACTTACGTGATGGTATTTTCTTAAATACTGTCTTGGCCATGAAATCCTGAAAGCGTTGCGCATAAAATCCTGGTCGATGAACCGACACTGTATCCTGAGAAAGCGAGAAACGTTCTTTCTATATCAATATCAGTAAGATGTTGAAATAAATAAAAGAAAGGTGAATTGTGAGAGAAAATTAGATTATAAGAGAGAAATTTATATGTTAATACACGCATATGTACGCGCGCACGCATATTACACACATGTGACTTACCCCATCATGTATCATCGATTTCCACGTATGTTCTAATTTCTTTTTCAATCTGTAGCTTTGCAAAATATCGATAATACCAAGGAATAACAAAAGACGTTCACCGCGCGCGTTCCTGGCAGGAATTTTATTACAATCAACTAGCATATCTCGATATATTCATAAAATTGTACAAATATGATATTTACGGTACGTCATCTTCTTCATCTATCGGTTCGCTCTCAGCTTGGATACTTTCCATTGCCGTGCTATGAGCAACCAATCTTTGACGATTTATACTGCGTGATCGGTTCAAAGCGGCAGCGCCTATTCTATCTTCTCTATCTTTTTCCTTCTCAGATTGAATAAATCCATCAGTTTCACCCACTTCACCAACTTCTTCATCAGCGCTTGCCGATAATCTTTGCTCTTGCTATAATATAAACGTAATATGTATAGATAAATATATATTGCGTGATATGTTTATATGATATGAAAAAAATCATATAATATTTACAGTTTTTTCCTTTGCAGCCTGGTCAAGATTATGGATTCCAACAAGTAAAGAATAATCCATAATTTTGAAACTTTCTAATACACGACAATCCCGTTGAATAGTTTTTACTAACGCACCGTATGTATCGGCCTCTAAAAAGATGCCTTCTGGATGATGCTCCATAAAATCTAGATCTTTATATGTCGGTGAAGACTTTGAACGTTCTGATTTCGATGCCTACAATTTAAAACAATATATGTATATAATATCACACAAACACACACACACATATATATATATATTACAATATTCACACATAAATATATTATTGTAGTATTACAAACCTTTCTCTTGTATGTAGATCCTTTCAAATCATATTTCTGATGCAACTTTACAAACGAAGGTAAAAGATTATTCATAGCCACTAATCTAACATTCTTGCTATTACACCGATAGCAATACAACCCAAAAAACTTTGGCAATAGTGTTCTCGGATTCTGATTTAGATTCTACAAGAAGCAGCAGTGGTTATTAAAAAAATTTTTGCATTAAAAATATATTCTAATTATATTGTAATTTAAAAAATTCGTTCTCTTTTGGAACGTACCATATAATATCCTGGAAGAAGAGTTTGTAAAAATTCTCCTTCCTTATGCTGCACAGTCTTTATGATAAATTCATCATCATCCGTTAGATAAAAGATACTCCCACTAGCGCCAGGATTTGATAATTCGCGTAATGGAGCACTACACATTGACATCTAAATGTATATATTTTGTTGTTAGTATACAACTTGCAAACACTTCATTATATTTTATTACATCGCAGAGAATGACTTATCTCACCAAAAAGTCATCCGGTTGTATGCCAAAAAGATCTCTAAAATAACGAAATGCAATGGGTGCATAATTTTTAAATTTAAACTCCGAGAAATGATGGGCTGGAGTATGATTTGATCCTTCACTGGGAAAATTCGTTGTCTCCACCGTCATAAAGTCCTGCATTAACAGATCGCGTTCCGGTTTACTTGCAAGACCACCAACAGCATGCTGTATACCCAACTGAATAGATCCCATAATTTGTGTGGTTTGAATCTATATAATATAAATAAAACGTATTTAAAATTAACGATATTTATATTACACAACTATTATTATTCTTAAGTCCATAAAACTATCATATTTGCAATATAGTAGTGACTATAACACAGTAATATCTCAAACTATTTAATGAAGAAGGTATGATCTCTCATGTAATAAACTGTCTTCTTTGATTAAGTTATTAAATATGCATACGGATAATAAGCACTCTCTCATCAATAGCTAGATAAAGTAGCATATTTCTCTTTTTTGTAAGCATGATGTTTATCAACATCAAAAAATTCGCTCGTACTATTCGGGATAATAGCGCAGAGTAGTATAAGCTTGTTAATTCTTTCGCTTAATGATACCCTTTAATTTTGATTATAAAGCGGAAAATTTAATCTACAGAAACCATCTATTAAAAGTATGCTACACTGGTACATTTTTTACTTACCTTTTTATATGTGATTTCACCACCCACTCCAACTCTTCGATGCCCAATCTTTCTCTCTCGTTCTGATTTGTTTCTCGACACCCCCGCGGGGGTCTTGCCGCCAGTGATACCATGTTGTACCACGTGTAAACTCTGCAAAGATCAGTGACAGTATATTAGCACATTCTTGCTAACACTGAACGTGTATTCAAGGAAAACTATTATTATCGGTTACATTGTTATCAATGACATTCCTGCTAACACT
>NW_021850161.1:254717-256594 GCF_003651465.1 Formica exsecta
TTCCTGCTAACACTGAACGTATATTCAAGAAAAGTTATTTTGTGTTACAGTTATACATAATTATATTACACGTAATTTGGACTGCATCAGAGAAAAGATTTAATTAGCTACACTAGTTAACTTAATCACGTTACGTTATCGCAATATATGTTACAAAATATTCTTTTCTTTGGCATTTAGTGGCACTACGTGTATAAAAAGAACGTATGCAAAGCTGTCTCTGGTTATGCGTTATTCGAAATAAATGATTATACAACTAAGAAGGAAAAGGAATTGAAAGAGATGAATGATTACACAACTAAAAAGGAAAAAAAAAATTTAGACGCTGCTTCTCATTGTGATGGGTACTACTTGTTCGGTCGTATATTTCGTAAAAACATATGATCATCATAATATCCGTGATTATTATTCTCACGTAACAGTGATATATAACGACTTCTCGTTTCTGTTGATTCTATGAGCATATTTCATTCACCATAATAACAAGAACAAGTGGCAAATTCGAGAATCTATCTTTTGCGCAATTTGAATCTTTATGAACTTTGCAAGTGTGCAAGAATCGATCTTGGATGCTCGTGTATAAATTGCCGATGACGAGCAGATCTGCTCATCTCAAAAATAGAAATGATTTCGTGGATAAACGTAAGCTATATTTGATACGACCGATTGTAAAGAGAAGAATAAAAAAACAGACTATAATCCGTATTGATTTATTCCCCAATAATTCAAGAGATAATATTCTCTCTTTCTCTCTTTTTTGAGTAATTTATACAAACTTCTAAATCTGTAATAATTTATTATATCTAGAATATTGTTCGTATTTTTGTCTATCCTTTATTTAGATGCCTATCTTTATGAGTTTATAGATTTTAGTACAAAATTATCAGTTTTTTTTTTTAAATTTGATTTAATCTGATATATTGTAATATAATGCTCGCGCTCATATAAAATGTGCTTATGGAACAAGAATCAAATGGATTGCAGTATAAGCGATCGCGATTTACGATAAGTACTGTATGAACGAGGTTTGTGCAAAAGTGGAACAAATTAATAAGAAATAAGTAAAAGATAATGAGATGCCGCACATTATAAATCTGAGCAACTTTTTTTATTAGTGCTTTCTTTTTGAAATTGTGTAAAGTGAAAACTAGACAAGAGGATATAATATAAATATTATGCAGTATCATACAGACCCATACATATGGGCTACTTATAAAGAACATAATGAATATGCAAGTAATATGTGGTATAAAACTAAAATCAATATAATAGCATGAAAGGATATTTATGTAAAAAAATTCAGGCAAATTACGCTCTACTTTTTGAATTATTAACACCAGCATCGTTTATCATTTATATAACTGCATTAAGTAATAAGCTAATAATTAGTTAAACGAGTGTTTTATTGTTTTAATTAAATATTCAGTTCAAAAGAATTTTGCCCTTTAATAGAATGGGATTTATGTATGTTTTCGGAAAACATTGTGATAGTAACGATTGTTTATAGTATAGAAAGATCAATACTTACGTCAAATGCTGTTGTTTTTTCTCCAATCGATTTATCTGTAAAAGAGACATTTTAATTATGTCGTATAGTGTAACGTAAGTATAATATTTTGATAATTAACAATGTATGTACTAGATAATGTGATGCGCAGTACCAGGAAAATAAAGTGACATGAAACGCAAAGTTCTTTATAGAATAATCAAGTGCTATTTATCTCAACAGAAATCATAAATAAAGAAATATATTTGATTGTTTAATAATTATATATATAATAAATATTTTACATAAATATATAAGTATTATCAAATGATAATTTCGCGCATTGATAAAGTTAGATAGTTGGGATACTTACAAATATCGAAATTTATAC
>NW_021850161.1:257448-258642 GCF_003651465.1 Formica exsecta
AATTTATACAATAAAATAAATTTATATAATAAATTATATCAAATAAATAATATAAATAAATTATAGTGTATAAAATCCATTAAATAATTAGCTATATAAATATCTCAGTGTAATATAACAAACAAATTCGTTGTCCTATAATAATTTTTCAACGGAATAAAAATGATTTTTTAAATAAAAATATAACATGTATATATACATATACATATATTATACAGATTTTTTATAATATATATGTAATAAATTTGAAGGGCCATATTGATTGATGAAGTCAGCAGTTTTTAAGACGTGCTTCAGAAACACGAATGTCATATACTAAGGATATATATATATATATGCGCGAGATTCAATGGCTTTTTCATACGATCGATTTATCAGACTGAGATTGCACTTTTCATAGTGCAATACGTGTAAGTTTCGGTAATGATTAATTTATTTTTAACGATCGATTCTATAGTTTACGTATTATACATTCGATACTATAACTAACTGTATATTGTTAATCTTTTTTTAATTTATTGCAATTCTGTTTTTATCGCAATTCTGCAGAGTTATTGAAAGTAGCATTATTATCTGTCTCCATGTGATTACGCATTATCTCTATGTTATATAACTTAATATCTATAGAAAGGGTCAATAACGCTTCCCAGTTTTTAATTAGCTCGAACGCATCGTAACTGTTGGTTCTGAGAAAAATCGGCAATGTTATCGCCAAACAAAAATGGAAAAATTATATATGCATATGTTACGTTCGGTTAACCTTGTATTTAATCTTAATGGCTTAAACAGCCGTTAAACTGTTCGTTACGAAAATTCTTCTCAAAGCCGATAGACATGATGCGGAAATATCTATAGTTACACGATGCGTTTGATCTGAAAATACCTAGTCCGAAAGTAGAAGGCATTATTGACTCTTGCTACATAATTTGTAAATAAGAAACATGTGCATGGAGAATAAGAGTATTTAATACTACTTTTTATTATAACACAAGAAATTATATATGATACATAATATGTTAGTTAAATTTAAAACCAGAAAGCCAAACTGTGATTTCGAGTCTATGCATCACGATGAAGTTATCGCAAATAATTATCGCAATTTATCATTTTGAATTTTCGAATAAAGAATTACGAGTCGGATTTCCGTTGGGTAGTAATCGAGTCTGATAGTGCAGAAAAAGCGACACGTGTAGG
>NW_021850161.1:260785-264755 GCF_003651465.1 Formica exsecta
GGGAAATGGCGCGATTCGCAATATCGAGTGAAAAAAGGGTCCCTAGGATGACAGCCTGTAGAATAAGGGAGCAAGGCGAGTCAAGATGTCCTTACTTAGCCTTCTATTTTTAACTCTCATCTTTCATTACTCGACTCTAACGCATACCGCGCTCTCTGTTCGGTTGAGAAATGTTTTTCCAACAACGAAAACACGAAGCGATGCCAATGAAAGCATCATTATCGAAACATCGTTAATGAATTGTTAAAAAGTTATGCATAATAAAAATAACACGTGGATTTTATACATCTATATAAAAGAGTCTGTATTATAATCTTTTTTTTCACATGACTCGAAAAAAAAAAAAACGTGTGAAACTATTTTCCTTCCAGCTAAGCAAAATAAATTACGTTACGTAAATACCATTTACTAAGACTTGTATCCTTGAGTCAATTAAAACATTCTTCAGTAAAATGAAGAATATTCTTTTATTCATAATTTCTCTCAGTTTAATTTAGTTAAAAACTCAGAGAAAGATAATATATTTCGAATAATATTATACGTAATACAACGTTCAAGAATATGAAGAACAAAGAAATTTGAACATATATATGCTGTTTACAATTACATTTATTCGAATTGACATATCTAGACGGAAGTGTGAAAAAACTAAATTCACTGAATATGTAATACGATGTTTTATAATTTAAACAAATTCGAGATTAAAATACAAGACTGACTGATAATTTCTTCCATCCAAATAGAGAGAACATAGTAAATAAATATAATCTAAGCTATATATTATATATAATTCCTTATTCACATATAAATATGACGTATACAAATACAATAAATGCTGAATAATAGCGCGGAAAGATTCTCTAAACGGTAAAAAAGCTTTCGCTCGACAAGAGACGGAAACCGCTATCTTTCGAACAAAGGAAACAGTTCAGATACATAGAGTCGCGTTTCAACACACGCGTTCTACTTTTCTCTATATTATTATTTTCTATAATAGAAAAAAGTCAGTTCCTACGAGAAAGAGAGAGACACGTCAATTCGCGACACGGATCTGATAACGACGACGTTATCTCGATATCGCGATCACGGCGGAGCCCACGCGAATTTCAGAATCCGTTTCCACGTGCTGTTCTGCCCCCCCCCCCCCTCCCCTCCCTTCACCTGATATCAGCTGTCAAATGGCACAAGTTGTCAAGTTGGAATCGCGGCAAACAAATCGCAATGCGTCGAGTCACACAAACGCAAACGCCATCATTACGCTCGTTGCATTGTCACGTATACATTAAACGCAATGAAATCAATGTTCGTACGGAATTTACGATGGGAGATGAAACGCAAGACGAAACGAATGATCGCTTATGTTCGGTCGATGACTTTGAAATTCAAACTTGTCCTTGTTTTCCTCTTGCTCTGTTCTGACTCATATTAAAATTTCATGAACATATGGGAATTCCGTGAGCTTTGCATAAAACACTAATAGCGTATTCTCTAAAGAATCGGGAAGTGATCTCGTTTCGGGGAAAAATTTTCTCGAGAAACCGTCTCTTAAATATTTTATATTTTGATAACTATGCATTTAATATTTAAATACAATTCTGTTAAAGCAGGATCTCTAAAATAAAATTGAGGGATTTCTTATATATGTTCATATATTTTTATAAAAGAGAATTGGATTTTATTTTCAGGAAACTCTATAACTTTTTTTCAATGTGAAATATAGACTTTCTTAATTACATAATGTGTGTGTGTGTGTGTGTGTGTATGCAGAATAGTAAGAAAAGAAAGTATGTTATATATAGAATACATTGTATTCCAGAAAAAATATTCCAGAGTAACGAAGATGTTTCATTCTATATGTGTATGCTACGTAGCGATATGTATGCATGTATAATTAATATATATATGTATATATATATATATATATATATATACACAGGGTGTCCTAGACCTATATATATATGTATATACATACACATATATGTTAAAAAATAACTTTTATTTTGATGACAAACCATCATTACGACACGAATTTCTCGGCTGCATTGTCCATTTTTATGTCATCAGGCTTTTTTAACGGTGACGCGATAATTTTAACGAAGTATATGTCGAATTAGGTAGTGTTTAAAATTTCTCGAAAGCCACGAAGCGAAAAAGTCGACATTATAATCGATAATCATTATCAGCTGTCAAATCCGCGAACCATCAATCTACAAGAAATCGCTACGTGTCTATTTACGCACGATGGATTTTCCATCTCGCGAACTAAAATGCATTAAAAATATCCTCTACTGGATATTTTACAGATTATATCGAGATAATAGGAAAACTGTCAAAAATCGATCGATCGCTCCGCAAATCGGAGCACAGGGAGAATTTATTTCGATTCACAATATCCACGGTGTGCGTTTTAACTGGAGACCAGCGTTCCTCGCCGAACGACGACACGGATTCCAACGTGTTTGCGCTTTCTAGGTCGGGTGACACCCATTAGAGAGCTGTCAGATCGCGAGACAACGGATTAGCCGCGTTCTTCGATCGGCCACGCTCGTGCACGAAGATCCGATTCCGCGGATCGATAAGACACGGCGAGTAAGAGTATTCCGTCCGATTATGCGAACAAATCGTTCTCGGGCAAGGAACGACGACATATCCGACGCGGCGCATTCGTGGTCGCGTTATAGGTTAGGGTCACGGCGCTGGAACGAGAGTATCGGGAGACACGCAGAAGGGGGAACGGAAAGGGGAGAGCGAGATGGGAGCACTCACAGTCTTCCTCGGCGGTGGACTGGTCCGGCCTGAGATGATCCACCGCGGGCTGCGTCGCCGACCCGGGGAAGCTCGTCGTCTCGACCACTTCGATCACGTCCACATTGTCGCCCGAAGCCATTTTGCGTGCGCGTCGCCTCCGTCCGATCTCGCACTGACTCACGCGTAACGGCGGTGGTGGCGGCGTCGGCGGCGATGGTGGTGGCGACGATCCCCCTGACAGTTCCTCGAAGGAGCCTCCTCGGTTGTCGCTCGGTGCCCGTCGTTCCGCACCGCACGCATGTTCGGACGACGCTGCTGTCGCGGGAAAATCTACCGCGATTGATTACGCGGCCCGTCGTCGTCGCGCGATCCAACGCGACATTATTATCGCTCGCTCACTCGCGTCTCGCGTCGCGTCTCTATCGGCGCGTTCTCGTCCCCGGTCTCCGGACGATTTTCCAGTCTCGCTGCGCGAAGGAAAAACTGCCAGCTCGCTCCGTGATCCGTGATACGTCGTGGACCCCGTATCGTATACTTCCACTACTTCGATACTCCGACTTTCGCGAGAGTCGAGAAAGCGCCTCCTCTATCGTATTATCGACCGGACGCCATTACCGTTGGCGACGCCTGGTGATCGCGAGGAGAATCTAAATCGCCGCTGTTGAGGTATCACTCTTGTATTTTCGCGTGCGCGCTCCGATTCCGCGATTACGTCCATCAGAAGTGACAATTGCGGCAAAAGTTCGCTCTCACAATGGCAGAAGAAATTGAGGTCATATGGAGAATTCGCATTTTAAAAGAAATTATCGATTGAGAATATATTCATTCATTCATTGGTTGTAGGTATTGCGGTATCGTAAGTCTTGAATATGACTCGATGCCCGCTTCCGGTTGCGAAGATACTTTCCCAGACAGCACAAAACGTCCTCAGGATCATCCTGAATATGTCCAGGATGGTTCAGGATATTTGGGATACTTTCCTATCTATACGATGGCGCGAGAGATGCATTAAATATGATATTTATAATGCAATATATAAATTTCCTATTTTAAGAACAAATTAAGTCATCAGAAATCAAAAATTTTAATATTTCTGAAAAAAAATTTTTTCTTTTTTTAATTGATATTACGGAAAAAATTATCTCATCTATTATATAATATATATTACTTTCTTACCTTCATTACCCAGACAGCACAAAACGTCCTCAGGATCATCCTGAAT
>NW_021850162.1:0-7540 GCF_003651465.1 Formica exsecta
ATATATATATATATAATAATAGGCTTTTCTGTAAATATTAGAAAAGAAAATATATGATAAAATAAGGTCCCAGTTAATCCTCAGTTAATTTCAAGAAAACACTTTACTTTAATAAAAGATATTAATTTGACAGGCTTATCGTTAGTTATAGAAATATATGTATATGTAATTTATATAAGTAAAAATATATGCATACATTAAAAAAAAGAAAATGCAGTGTAACGACAATATGCTTCGAATATTTTATAAGAAAAAGATTAACTTTAAATTAATTCGTTATTCAAAAGTAATGTAAGAGATGAATACATAATAATAGACGTTTTGCATATATATATGCAAGAAATGCTGCGCACTTTTTATCAACTAGATATTTTTGTTGTCTAGTTGATAATCTATTTCTTTGGATAGATGATTGATTTCTTCTATGTAAAGGACAAAATAAATATTTGTTTCTTTTCTTGTATCTGCAAAATATATATCATAGCTTTTTATTTTATTCTAAACTTCTATTATATTTTTTACTTCAATAATCATATTAATGTTCATAGGTTCTACATATTTATTAGAAATAAGATCGATTATTATGGACAAGAACTATTTTATTAAATATATCTTTACAGAGATTATCAGCGAGGCTTTTCAAACTCAATGCAGGAAATGTACTGAAAAGCAAAAATTAATGCTGGAAGTAACAATCGATTGGTATACGAAGAATGAGCCTGAACAATGGAAGCAATTTGTCGAGAAGAATTTAGAAGATATAAAAAAAAAAGCTAGAGAAAATAATTCCTAACAACACCAACAATACTAAATAACTGCTGACAATACCGATGTTAAAAGATATTTACTGGTTAATTACTTATATACAATAATTACTATTCATTTAAACGCGATACGAAATTTAACAGCCAAATGTTAAAACATATATATATATATATATATATATATATATATATATATGTTTTAACATTTACACAAAAAAACGTATCGCGTTTAAATGAATAGTAATTATTGTATATAAGTAATTAACCAGTAAATATCTTTTAACATCGGTATTGTCAGCAGTTATTTAGTATTGTTGGTGTTGTTAGGAATTATTTTCTCTAGCTTTTTTTTTTATATCTTCTAAATTCTTCTCGACAAATTGCTTCCATTGTTCAGGCTCATTCTTCGTATACCAATCGATTGTTACTTCCAGCATTAATTTTTGCTTTTCAGTACATTTCCTGCATTGAGTTTGAAAAGCCTCGCTGATAATCTCTGTAAAGATATATTTAATAAAATAGTTCTTGTCCATAATAATCGATCTTATTTCTAATAAATATGTAGAACCTATGAACATTAATATGATTATTGAAGTAAAAAATATAATAGAAGTTTAGAATAAAATAAAAAGCTATGATATATATTTTGCAGATACAAGAAAAGAAACAAATATTTATTTTGTCCTTTACATAGAAGAAATCAATCATCTATCCAAAGAAATAGATTATCAACTAGACAACAAAAATATCTAGTTGATAAAAAGTGCGCAGCATTTCTTGCATATATATATGCAAAACGTCTATTATTATGTATTCATCTCTTACATTACTTTTGAATAACGAATTAATTTAAAGTTAATCTTTTTCTTATAAAATATTCGAAGCATATTGTCGTTACACTGCATTTTCTTTTTTTTAATGTATGCATATATTTTTACTTATATAAATTACATATACATATATTTCTATAACTAACGATAAGCCTGTCAAATTAATATCTTTTATTAAAGTAAAGTGTTTTCTTGAAATTAACTGAGGATTAACTGGGACCTTATTTTATCATATATTTTCTTTTCTAATATTTACAGAAAAGCCTATTATTATATATATATATATATATATATATATATATATATATATATATATATTATATGACAAAAAGTTCAATGAGTAACATATTAAATGAACGTATAATCGTAAATATCTGGCAAAAAAGAAAAAAACCCCCCCCCCCCCAAAAAAAAATATATATAGTAATTAATATATATATATTGTAATTAATATTTAAATAAAAGTATTGATATATATATCAATACTTTTATTTCAATATTAATTACTTTCGTCCAAAAATGAAATCTTCGGGAGCGTGATCGTCAAGTAATAATTTTTTCTAAGTTAATGGTAAAAATTGGAAAAAGTTTTTTTACTTTCAAAAGAAGAAAAAAGAAGCAGATTTCCTTAAGTTTTACTGTCTAAGCTAAGAGTATTAAGTTGTATATACAATAATTTAGAGAAGTTTCTAGAGTAAGACAAGCAAATGGAAAAAGATGTTAAGTCATTTGGCGTGATTTAATAATCAAGGTTATCCTAGAAATAATCTCCATACACGCTATATGCGTTGTTATTTTGATATAAATAATTCTCATACGTTATCAAAAGCAAGTAAATCTGTTTTCTAGATAATTTATATTATCCGCATATTTCAGAGGAAACAATAACTGTCTTCAATATAATGCAATTTCAACAAAGAATCTATAAATTAAAGATTACATAAAATTGTGCAAAAAAATTTTTTTTATTCGCTATCCCAAAGCGGAATTCGCAAAAAGCGTTGGATTTCAATCGTTCATATCATAAAATTTATAATTAAATGAAATGTTGACACATACTAACTTTTTTATTAAATTGTTTCCAAAAAATTGATACTCGCGCGATGCGAGGCTTCACTAGTTTCTTGATTGGATATCGGAGAGCTTTCTTTTACTTTATCTATTCACTTATATAAAAGCTATTCGAAACGGATATTTAAACAATTATGATTACATCCAAAACAGTTTATTAACGTGCTACATTAATATATATATATATATATATATATATATATATATATATATATATATATTTACTTCTTTACTAATTAAACCGCATCACTATTTTTTTCTTTTATGTAAAAACTTTACACGTGATAGTTTTTGTCATGGATAAATACCTGTAAATGAGATGTATGATTCTTTGAGCATTTATCTTCATTACAAGTTATTTTTAAAGTGACAATGATTCAGAGCCAATTAATATTGAACTGACGTGCATTTTTGCAGAAAAAGAATACTACGACGATAAATACATGATGTCGATGTCACAAGTATTTTCAAGAAAATTGCGAGATCAGTATTGCAAATGTTAAATAGAAACAGGATCATGCATGATAACAGAATGCGAATTTCTTCAAAGATATGCCTATATGCAGACTATTTTACTTTTATATATTATATCTTTTTCTCGTTTGCAATAAATTTGTTTAGTCTATGTAAAAAAATTGATTTTTCCTTAAAATATAATAATATCGAAACACTTATAATTTTCAAAAGTAATCAGTGATTTACAACAAGAATCTCTTTGGTAAATATTTAAAAAATAATGACAGAATAATATGTGTTACAATTAGTTTTATATAAGCAATTTTCTCTTTATCTTAGAGAGAAGATATCTACAAAACTTATATACTATTTTATTTCCTAGCTCTAATCCAATCAAAAGCTCAAAATAAAGATTTATATTCGAAAATATTCATTAGGATCTTTCTATCAGAGAGTGTATTAAAATTTTAATAATATTGTTGATGATAAATATTTATCCATATTCTTTGAATCAACATTTAAAAATAAATATTAGATTATATCGAAGTATAAAATACAGAATATGTCAATGTGTAGAAAATTATCACTTTGCTAAAAAAAATCTTCAAAAAAATTTTTTCATAAAATATTGGAGCTTAAAATAAGACTAAAACTGAGAATTGTAAAGATATATAATTTGAACAATTTCAAAGTTGAGCAATAAAAAAATTGATAATATAACTCAAATGTTTGACGAAAAAGATAATTCTAAATTAATCTATTATTCAAAAATAATATGGTAGAAAAGAATACGCGGCAACAAAATATCTTACATATATGTATAAAAAATGGTTGCGTATCATTCATACCGAACATTCATATCGTTCTGTCTTTTGATAAATGATTGCTTTTTTAGAAAAATAAGCGATAATAACAATTTTTGAACTCTCCTACAAAAATTGTGTTTTTAAAAGATATAGGCTTTCTAAATATCCCTTTACACTTGACAACAAGAGTATTAAAAGTTTTGTAGGTTTTTTATACATCTGTTGATCAGGGCAAAAAGCGATTATTAAAGAAAAGAACAATTATTATAGATTAAATCTAATAAATATTAAATTTTTATTTTTGTTACAGATGTTTTTGCCGAAATTCTTGAAAACCAATGCAAAAAAATGTAATAAAAAGTAAAAAGCAATGTTAAACCAGTTAATTGTATGATATATTAAAAATAATGATAAACCTCCGTTGTTTGACAGTAAATAGTTGCAAAAACTTTAGAAGATATAAAAAAGAGCACTGGTTGAGAGAAATAATTGTTGACAATATGTAAGTTGAAAGATGTTCATAACACAGTTTGCATGACTAGAAAATATCTTTGAAAATCTGCTGCTTAATCAGTAAAAAATTTATAGATATTTAACACGATTATTCGTTTGGAATCCAATTTTTTGTGAAGTATAATTTTTGATATTTTTAACACAATCAAAAGAGATTTGTTTAAAAACGATATAAAATTAAACTTTTTTACATAGTAACATATGACAATATTTTGGCTTACAACTCTGTATTAATTTTATGATTTATATTTATATTTCATAATATTTTTCCTGATATTTCATCGATTAATAACTACATTTCTCTTTTTTTATATTGTTTTAACTGCTTGTTACTGACTGCGATATTTGAAAAAGAATATTAGTGTGCAGCAAATATTTTTAAATCAATCTGAAAATCCCCGCAAATAGCAAATATCTATTATTTTCCTTTTACTTTTGTAATAAAAATTTTATTGTAAATAAAATAATTTCAGTAATAAGTAATCTTTTTCCTTAAACCTTCCGAACGCAATCTCGCTTCAAAATTAAAAGAAAAATAAGATAGAAATTTATTTTTAATAATTTTTTAGTATATACCTTTTCTCTAGTACATACCTTTTTTTAATAAATACCTGATTATGTGCGTACATTGTGTGAAATGCCCGTGGAATTTCGGCGAAGAATTAAGGTGAAATGTACGTCAATCTCGATCGACTCCGATTTCGGCGAGGAAATAAGATGGAATGTACGTTTATCTCCATCGACTCCGGACTTCTAGAACACAATTTTTCAGATTACAAGATAGCAAAAGTTGTGTATTTTCGATTATTCTGATGCATACCTGATTGTTTATATGCAATAGTTGTGTATTTTCGACGAAATAATAACTTGTGATATAACTACGTTTGATCGAGTTTGAATACACACAGAAACGCATTGTAGACGCACATCGAACACTCAACAAAATCGCAATATTAATGTAATATGGCAATTGAACACGAAAATCAATACATTATCAATATTCGCGATAATTTATGAGAAACATTAACGATATTCTCGCGCACGAGATTCTGTCGCAAACAGTAAAAATATCGCGAAAAATACGTACCGATTTGAACGCAGTTTTATAATCGTCGTGGCGCGTTCCGTAACGGACATCCGACTTCGAGAATCGCAATATCGCAACATCGAATATGATGATAGTCAGATTGTCAGACTTCAGACTGTCTAACTTCACTAGAATCGCTTACGGAAAAAATTTCGAATTGCATAATTCATTATTCTTAATCTAATCTTTCTTTTATGTATATCAAACAACAAAAAATTAATAATTTTATCCATACCAACAAAATGCAGTTGTTATTTGACAGATTCAATCGCTGAAAGGGCCAATTTCACCAAGTCCGGTTAGATGAACCGACGGTTAAAATTAGCAGGGTGGTTAAGGGGATCCTGAACTGACGGACGAACTCCGATATGGGTTAGCGCCCTCATCTAAACGTAACTAAAAGGGTCGATAATACCGACATTTTTAGTTCCGCCATTACCAATATAATTATTTAAAACATGCATAATAGAAAACGCAATCTTTTGCATTGTGTTCCATATATTGAAATAAGACAATATCACAATATATTTTTACCGCTTTATATACAATAATTAATTGATAAATTAACAAACTTTAATTCATGCGTGAGAGAGCCCCATACAGCACAAAGTCGTCTAAAAGGATTACTAAAACTCGACATATTTTCGTCAAAGATATCTTTTAGTGAAAGCATTTAGTCGACGGAAAGATGACTTAAAGTTGACTCATGACCCGAATTGAGTCACCTTTAAGCCTTATCCATATGATGACTAAAAGGTGGCTAATAGTAGACATCTTTTAGAAGTCTGTAAGGCTTCTCTTAGACATCTTTTTAGTCACTTTAAAAATTTTTTTAGATATCTTTTAGTAGTCTTTCAGGTTTCTCTTAGACATCTTTTTAGTCACTTTAAAAATTTTTTTAGATATCTTTTAGTAGTCTTTCAGGTTTCTCTTAGACATCTTTTTAGTCACTTTAAAAATTTTTTTAGATATCTTTTAGTAGTCTTTCAGGTTTCTCTTAGACATCTTTTTAGTCACTTTAAAAATTTTTTTAGATATCTTTTAGTAGTCTTTCAGGTTTCTCTTAGACATCTTTTTAGTCACTTTAAAAATTTTTTTAGATATCTTTTAGTAGTCTTTCAGGTTTCTCTTAGACATCTTTTTAGTCACTTTAAAAATTTTTTTAGATATCTTTTAGTAGTCTTTCAGGTTTCTCTTAGACATCTTTTTAGTCACTTTAAAAATTTTTTTAGATATCTTTTAGTAGTCTTTCAGGTTTCTCTTAGACATCTTTTTAGTCACTTTAAAAATTTTTTTAGATATCTTTTAGTAGTCTTTCAGGTTTCTCTTAGACATCTTTTTAGTCACTTTAAAAATTTTTTTAGATATCTTTTAGTAGTCTTTCAGGTTTCTCTTAGACATCTTTTTAGTCACTTTAAAAATTTTTTTAGATATCTTTTAGTAGTCTTTCAGGTTTCTCTTAGACATCTTTTTAGTCACTTTAAAAATTTTTTTAGATATCTTTTAGTAGTCTTTCAGGTTTCTCTTAGACATCTTTTTAGTCACTTTAAAAATTTTTTTAGATATCTTTTAGTAGTCTTTCAGGTTTCTCTTAGACATCTTTTTAGTCACTTTAAAAATTTTTTTAGATATCTTTTAGTAGTCTTTCAGGTTTCTCTTAGACATCTTTTTAGTCACTTTAAAGATTTTTTTTAGATATCTTTTAGTTGGTTTTAAGATTTCTTTTTAGACATCTACTAATGGTTTTAATTATAGGTTAGGTAAAATTAAAATGTATAAAAGCAGATATATTTATAAAATTTATTCAATAAAATATATTGAATATTTATGCAACAATTTGAGCTATTAATTATATACACAGTGATATATAAAATAATTTTTAATCTATCACACTGTGATAGATAAAATAATCAAATTTATTTTTTCTCGAATTGTATATCGAATTTTCCCAATATCTTATCGAGAACGAAAGCAAAATGACAACAAGAATAAGATAAAAATTAGAGGGAACTA
>NW_021850162.1:13050-27422 GCF_003651465.1 Formica exsecta
ATAATGTTAGTGCGTACATGTATATTACTCTCACACACATGAAAGAGACGAAGATAGTACGATTATGTCTGTCTTTGTCATGTACGATTGCAGCTCTGTCTATCGCGACATCACGCAACTAATCTACTGCTCTGTTTTACTCTTTCGTACAAATATTGCACATACACATAAACACAAATTTTCATCAACATCATTTTTTTTGTATTATTCTTTTAAGTTCAATTTTAACAATTACATATTGTTATTTCGTACAGTCTATTCTATGGGATTGGTTTATTTTATACATATGACTTGCAGAAAATTTATAACAATCAAATATTGTTACGAGTCGACAACTGTAGACGCCATATTGGGATAAAAATAGATAAGAAAAACTGTAATTTTTAAACTTTTTGGAGATTTCAGCATAAAATCGATTGTCCCATAGAACATTAATGTATGTACTTTAATCATGTAAAAGCATTTGTAATTCTGTATAGCCATTACGAAAACTAGTACAATTAAAAAAACAATTTGTTTGGTCGGTAAAACAGACATGTTTCTGGATCCCCTTAACTAAAATGATATAAATGCTTAGTTTTCCTTCACCTCTATTTTCTGTTGGCCACCCTGCTAATTTTAACTGTCGGTTCATTTAACCGGACTTGGTGAAATTGGCCCTAAATTAATTAGAATTATCTTCCGAAAAAATTCAATGTACATATATATATATTACGTTAAAATAAAATTCACGAAATATGTTCTAGTATAAACTAAATTTATATATATAATAAATAGTAAAATAAATTATATGTTTACAGGAAAAATCTGTATATGTATGTAAATAAATTTACATAATACATACAATTATTATTAAATATTAAAATAATACAGTTACTATAGCCCTGTATTTCACATAAAATTGGAATATTATGTATTCTATATGTATATAAGATTTTAATATTTAATTCATGTTGTGTTAACTTATGACACTTACGTCTTTTTTAATTAATCCATAATTATGTCAATCACTATATAATATGATTTCTTCTAATTCAATTTAATATTTTATTAGTATCCTCTATATTATTTTTTCTTTTTCGATTTAATCCATTCAGATTGCAATTCACGTAACATTTGTGGTGTCAAGAGTCCTTCTGCTATTAATCTTTCAGTCAATTTTCCCTTACCCATACTACGTTTGCCAGTTGTTCCATGATCTAAAAAATTTATAATTAAGTATTCAAGCATCTCATGTTACCAATCTATAAATAAAGATATATTCTATATATAGAAAGATATTACCTCGATAAAAGTTTTGCTTTTGCGTCTGCATTTCAAAACTATCAGACTCTCCACCTTAATAACAAAACAAAATTTATATATTAACCTTATAACATAAGTAGATATAAAACCGATTTTGATAGATGAATATATAAATATATAAATAATAATTTTATATATGATATAAATAAAAAATAAATAAAATAAATAATAAATTATATTGTAAACATTGTATTAAAAGAATCACATTTACCTGCATCCGAGTGCAACAACAAGGCTGTTAATCTAACTATTCCTGCTTCGATGAGTGCATCAAGTTCCTTTTGTATATCACGTACCATTCCAGAATCCGGGAACAGATCCACAAAACGATAACTGTAAAATATTAAATAAAAAGTATGAAGAGAAAGATAAAGTAAAAAAATATAATATATATTATTGTACCTCAGCCATAAGTAAAGATCTAACACATCAAAGATGCCTTCTAAATGAACAAGGTCAAGGATAGTCTTTGGTGTCGCAAAAGGCCATCCAATATGTTGACACAACCAACTAAATGTTATCGCATCGTTTTTACTATATTGACGTGCAAACTGGAAAAATTATATATATATGCTGTGAGTGCAAACATGCAAATATAATTTTACATATTGAAAATAGAGCATATTTTAAATTAGCATTAGAAAAAAAAGTCTTCTTATTAAAAGTATTACTATACTTTATTTTAACTTTAAGTATCGTTTTAAGTATTATTAATAAAAATATAATACTTACTTTCAGGAACATAGTGCACACATACGGCAGTTTTCTATTAATTGGTGCACAACAAAATACATATCTCGCACGGAGTGGCAGCGGAACATGCTGTATCATATCAGCTAAAAACTTAAAGTCATCTAAGTTGCACATAAAATAAAGAGAATCGTCAACTGTGCACAATGATACAAAAATATCCTGAAATGGATAAAGCATTTTATAAGTGGTATATAATTATTTATAATTAATCTCATTGTTGTTTTTGCAAGTACCATTAAATTCGACAATGGTGAATTTGGTAAGTGATAAGCATATAGCTCAATTTGATCCGCTGTTGGATGAAGACCTGCTTGTGTTATTACTTCTGGTGTTTGATTCAATAAATTCTTTAAAGTCGGTAGATCTTCTCGTTTAAAGGTCGTTACATAACCCTGTAATACAAAAGTGTATTTTAATATTTCTTTTATGTTATATATAAAGTTAATAGAGACAAACTGGATTATGCCTACTGTATCCCAAGCTGTACCATAACGTCCAGCGCGGCCTGCGATTTGTAAAGCTGCTGAAACAGATAGAATATCCATTTCCTTTTCACCTTTTTCATTGACTGTTGGCTGAATCAACGAATAAAATATAATTCTTCGAATATGCCTATAGAAATATACGAGTCATTTAAATGATTTCAATGATAGGAGCTTAAAATCACTTAGAACTTTAAAGTACAAAGCTTCATATATAGTTTTAGATTTAACATAACACAAATACATGAAACTCACAAATTCAAACCCATTCCAATCGCATTAGTTGCTACCAGGACTTTACACGAATTCTTAGGATCGTTAAATTTCGCGGCTTGAGCCAGTTTGGTACCTGGTGGCAAGCTGCCATATATTACTGCCACTTCTGTTCCTCTACTCTCAAGAGAACGCGATACAGTGAATATATCGTTTTTGCTAAAACAGACTATACAATCTCCCGGCTTAACATTGATCAAAGAACCAAGCGCCTCGTTTTCTATTTCCAAATTTGTTAGTCGCTTATATCTGTGAACTTCCACATTTTCACCCGCAGAAATACATATAGCTTTTACCTGCATACACATATAATTTGTGGTTAGTAAATATCTATTATTTCTATATGATTCTGTATAAGATTCTATGTAGCTATAGGATATAAGCATGTAAAAGGCATACCAAATCTATAGCAGCAGCTTCACCACATAAATGTATTTCATCTGCAGGAATTCCCAAAAGAGCTCTTGTCCATGCCCAGCCTCTACTAAGATCACGCATTAATTGAATTTCATCGATTACAGCTACTTCATCTACAATAAAACATAATTGTATCAATACTATTTTCTTGCATAAATGCTTTCAAAGTTGTGAGATACAGAGTAACACCTACAATTATTTTGTAGATTCACCATTTCTACAGAACAGGATAAATGATTTGCCGGATTATCAGCACCTTTAATACACTTTCGTTCCTCTCCAGTTAATAAATCACATGGTGTTCCCTGAAATAAAGTAGAAATTATTATTATGGTCCAATATATTAGTATGGCATATATATATACACATACATATATATATATATATATATGTGTGTGTGTTATATATGCATAAACAGTCATACTTTCACAGTGATTAGAGATAATTAGATTATACAGTTGATATCAACCCTTTCGTTACACTTATGATATACTTCTGCAACTAATAACTTCAGAGGAGCACAATACACTCCACTCTTTGCGGTGATAAATCTTTCTAAAGCATGATAAGTCTTCCCACTATTTGTTGGTCCAGCATGAAAAACTATTTTTCTATTTTTTGCTCTTGCTAAAGGATACCTGAAAACATTAATAACAAAATTCTAATTTATTAAGGATTTTTGCTCCCTTCCTTTTCATGTATAATATTATATATACATATATATTGAAATATAATAATAATATTAGTAACTAAATATATGTGAATTTGTAGTATCCTACCAGGAGGCAGGACTCCGTAGATCACTAATCTTTTTGAGATCATCTATACAATCAATATGTGGAAACATTTGTTTAGCATGTTGTAAAAAATATGGAAAAATGTCGGTGACATTTCCAGCATCTTGCAGAATATCACTCAATACTATATGAAGAGCCACAGGTAATGATTCTGTTGCCAAACAATATTGTCTAAAATTCGTAAATGCCTGTCCCTGGAGATAACCTAAAATCAACATCATACTTAAAATATCTATACTTAATTAATATATGTGTATACTATCGAAATATACACTCATTGACAATTACTAGAAAACATTTTTCTATGTAGAGAGCAATATGACTCTATTCTCTAGTATTTATCAACTAGTATATATATATATATTTTTTTTAAATACACACTATCTAATCCATGTTGTCGAGCCAGTTCCTTGATCTCTGTTTTTTGTGTAAAGGCATTCAATATTCTTAAAAGATCCGTTTTTTTTATTAAAGATCCAGTCAGTTCGGCACCAATGTTTATGTCATCTGGAGTTGGTTTGATCGGCACGGGATGAAAAAGAGATTCTGGTGAATGTGAACTATCTTTTTGTGAGTCTTTTTTTTGTAAGTCATCTTTTTGTGAGTCATCTTTTTTGCCTCTACATGGCTGAACATAATTTGTTCCGAGAGCTATGGATCTGTGTCACAAAAAATAAAATAAAATATGAATCAAAATAATAATATAACAAATGTCTATAAATATATATATATAAATATATTAATGTTACACCTGCGTGCGAATGTCATCGCCGATAAGACGCTTCTTCGCATTAACTGTTCCGACATACCACGCTTTATGAGCATCATCTTTCATTATAGACAATTTATTATCAAAACACAATAAGAAACGTGGAGCGCATATGCCTCCACGAAATCATTGAGGTTATGGACAATTATCGCTTGAACACGTGCGATCTTACCGATAGATCATGGCATGAAGTAAGAATATATAAGAATATATTCTTACATCATGGATCACGGTAGAGGCACTATAGAGGTGCGTTCGAATATCTTATCCGTGGATTGGAGTATCATTTAATTGACCAATCAGGACAAAAGGAGCAAAGATTTCTTTGTTCTAATTGGTCAACTAAACGCTATATATTTTATCCTAAATTGGTTAAAAAGCCAATACCGTTCGGAGGTCTCGAAGATGTCATTTCCCGATCAAAACCACGTATTAAAGAAAAATTATTATAAAATTAGTATTACTATTATTAATAGTATTACATAGGCTGCGTTCCGATATTTACTGCCAGTACTAAAAAATCTATAGTGCACGTGTCATAAATTATACATTTTCAGTACTGACAGTTAATATCGGAACGCAGCAATAATCAATTCCTTGACCAACTCTATTTTATCCTACGGATAAAATTTTCGAACACGCTCTATACTATCAAGAGAGAGAGAGAGAGAGAAACTTTGTACCTGGCTTTATGTATATTGTATAGGAAGTGCAGAAAGTTGCTGTAAAAACACGGATAGACACGACACATGATGTATTAAGAAAGTTGCGACCCCAGATGTGTTACATCATTAAATCTCTCTATGACGACCTTGAATTATCTTATCGTGCACAGAGAGAAAAAATGATTGCTGACTTCAATAAAATTATGAGGTATCCAAATATATAAGTCTCATGAGTTTAAAAAGGCTTTTCCTGCATTATCATCAAATGTAAGTTATTAAATTTGACATTTTTATATATGCAAAGAAAACAACATCTCAAATTGGATACAAGAATTAGGAAAGTAGAAAAGAAGAAAATAGAGGAATTGCGTATTCAACATCATGAACTTGAGATACAAAATGTAATGAATATTGTTTTTATTCTTTGCATGGAAAGATTACGCAATAGTTTACAAATGCATGCAATACATAAATATTGTGAGGTAAATATATATATATACATAAATCATATTTTTAATATATATGCATACTGTATAACTTATTTTTATATTTTGAAAGTTTATATATTGAATATATATTTATATATTGAAAGTATTGTAACATATTTTACATTTAAATATTTAAATACAGGAAAAGATAGAATCTTTGCATGAACTTATTGCTAAACAAGATGACGATATAAACATGATGAAGGAAAGGCTTACAGGATATCACAACAAGAATGTAATGCTTCAAGAAAAAGTTACTGCTATTACTAAGGAATTTCAAAAATTTATAAATTTTGCATTTGATGCCATGCCAGAGCATGCTGACTTTTTATTGCCATTAGATTTATTTTCTGTAGATAGCACAAATGAAGAAGACAATAAGCAAGAAAAAAGTTGATAGATAAATTAGATAGATAGAAAGATCTTGTAGAAAATTTTAATTGCAACAAGAATTTATATATCGAGAAAAAACAGATAAATTAATAGAATAAAAAGTTTAAATTTGGCTCTTACAAAAATACACTGACAATAAATGTTATAGAAGCAAGAGTATATTTTTTTGTATACATATTGTAATTACATCAAAACATATAACATGGAAGAATACAAAAAATGTAGTATCAAAATATTGATTTCTCTTTGATTATATTCTAGTAATATATGGTATAGAGACATTCATATAATTCTCTTTGTACAAAAATTTTAAATTAATAAGTTAATAATTAATATATCAACAATTCATTGAAATTTCTTGCATTCTTTATCTGACAACCGCGATGCCATCCTGGATCTCGCTGCAGATTAAATGTTTTGCGCTGATAGAATTGTGTCAACATAACAGATCTCAGGCCTATTTCACTAAGTGGAATAGAAGAGTAATCGTCAAGGCGCCATCCGTATATCCAATTCGCACAATCGGGGAAATAGAAACGTTTCTCTGGGGGTTCTTTATATCTAGAAAATTTTAAAAAAATTTTATAAATTAATAAATTAAGTCCTTTTCAAATAAAGGGATATTTGTGTAACACGTTTTGCACTACCTTTCAGTTAAATAATTATCAGTAGTGATAAAAGTTGGCATTCCTTTCTCATAAAGCATGTTTCTTATATCAGGATCTATCGGTTTCATGATATCTATATCGATAGAATCATCAGATTGAGGTGGCCTCCAAAGGGATAAGGGCTTGCGTATCTATGTATATATACAAAATTTAAAAGAGATGAGTATTATGAATCAGCTGATATTAAACTTTTTACGCACAATGGGTTTATCAACGCGAGTTTTCACTCGTTTTTTAGATCCCGCAATTATTTCTCTGGCTCGTTTTGTGAATTTCGGCTCTTTCAAATGACTAATCAATCGTTGTTGATTCTTTAAAAACCATTTCATTCGTATCGCATTTTCCTTTCTTATCATCTCATTATGAAATAATTGACAACGAGTGTCACATACATTGCCATAAATTTTCGCCATATTTCTCTTATACAATTTTTACACACTTTTTTATATAAGCACAAAAATAATCTAAATAGACATCAAAAAGTATTTTAATGAAAATAGCTCTGAAGTAAGATTTTGAAAAATTACTATCATCAAATGTTTTCTCTTTTCTTTCATACGCTCATAAGAAGATAAGGCGCAACAAATTAAATATAACAATACATTGCAATACTTTGTAGAATGGTTTATTTACATTGTTATTACGCGTTATAATACGTTTTATTGTGTTACATAAATTCAGTATGTACTTAATGTGTATATACTACATTATTTACGTGTAGGTGTATGTGTGTATTTCTTTATAATTATACCAGTGGGAGCATATATATTGAACTATGTACAACTCTTGTTTCTGAAAAGAACATAAATTTATGAGAAGAAAAATGTAAAGTCAATCAATTCAACATAGTGTAATAAATTTCAAAAACAAATTAAGAGAAACGCTGTATTATGTACAGTATTAGTATTCTATAATATACCTGAGAGATAAACATTTACTTGAAGTTTAAATAAAGACAATTTTGAGATAAATGTTTAATATAAAATTTAACAGATTATATAATGAAAATTATAAATAAAGGATTAAACATATCGAAAAATCCAATAATATATCCTACAATCTATGATGATTGTATACTTAAAGTAATATCCAAAATACGTGCATATGTATGTGCAATAGGTGTATCTACACATATGCATAGATCTTTCGAATGAAAAATTAGCTGCAAGGAAAAGGAATCAATTTTTGCAATTTTCCTATTAGTTATAATTTAAATAAACGATATTTTTATAAAGTTACTTTTAATTAGATGTTGCTCTTTTTTATATATATATTGTCATATATGAGAATACTATGCTCCAACATCCAAAAGATTTATCCAGTAACAATGCATGGTACATATATATATATATATATAAAATTGTAACAATAAATAAATGGCGTGAAATGAGTTTTACATGATATTACTCCCTCTTAAAGTCAACATCAAATGACTCAGTAATCACAGCCATAGGAAGCAATATTGTATGTGATATATATGTATAATGGTTTAGATACATAGTTTATTTTTATATTACAAAGTGACTAAGGAGCATTTATCATTTGTACTTGAGTAATCAAGAAGAATCGTGTACTTGTACAAATAATAGTTTCATTTCTTCTACACTGGTTTTTCTTTGTTTTTTTTAAGACTGTACATATATATATATATATATATATATATATATATAACACACGATGCATTTTAATAATTGTAACGCTGTACTTTATAGGGTGAACCTTTTCAAAAAATGAAGGATAGATTGCTAAAGAAATTAGGAGTACAGGAAAAAGAATTCGAAAAGGGTATATATATATATGTATGTAATATTATATAGTTTTATCTACAATTTTCTATAAAATAATTACTTTACATCGCATGTGATTCCTCTAAGCTTTAGGGTAACCAATCATGTCCTATATTAATTTAATTCGCTCCAATCCATATTTGTATCTACAGTCTAAATATAAAGTTACGTCGCATTTTTGATATCAAATCAAGATTTCATTAGTCTCAATAATTTTTGAATGTTGAGTATCAAATGATTTTGAATTGTTAATAATTTTAATTATGAATTGTCTAATTTTGTGTATTTATATTTGCGAAATTAAAATCCTGCATTAATTGTAATTATGCGCACTTAATTATGCTCTAAAGTATAATTTATTATCGACAGAATTCTCGTATGCATCCCACTGTTTTCTTAACTTACTTAATGGTACAATATTGGAAAATGGACTGCAATCTAATTGCGCTATTCTATTTTCACTGTTCAAGTGAAGTATATCTTTTCTTGTTTTTTAAAAAAACATCCGATTTCTATACTGCAGAATGCTACAAAGTGTGATGTAACACTTTCTGTATCATTGTGCCTTCAGTGGTACTTTTTGTATTTATTAACATACAAGCATAGATCCATTTTTATATTATAAGCTTGCTCGGCGTTTTTAGAAGTATTACTCAACTGTATAACTCAACAGATTGAAAAAATTATTAACAAGGTATTCAAATTTATTTGAATGAGCTAAATATGAACAAATTAGATTATAAATAGCGCGTATAAGTTTGTTTATAAATTAATAGACAAATTCTAATAGAAGACAAATAATACACAGAGTTTTACTTTTAAAAATTGATATATATCAAATTAACATTTTGCTGAATATCATTGATACTCCATGTGAACAGTATAACCGGTAATAACATTTTATTTCCATTAGATACACATAGGATAGCAGCCAGTATTTTATCGGGATCAATTAATGATTATTTCATGATTCCAAATTTAATAACTAATGAACAAAGCTGTTTTATATAATTATTGTGTAAAGTAATAGAGCGGTATTTTCATACTGATTCCACCATATATAAGAAAAAAAAGATATGTTATAAGCATAAGATATGATAATATAAAAGATAATGAAATAATATTTTTCTATTTTGCATTTGAGTTCTGTTTTTTAAAATTAATTGTTCTCGTTCGATACTTAAAGGAATCAAGAAATAAAATAAAAAGGTTTATTACGCCGTTACACGAAGCGATCATTTTGTGCAATCATTCAACAAGTTTATTGGCATATATTAACTTAATATATACATATTCGATGCTTTTGCGTAATATTGTCTTTTTTTAGCATCATATTTTTTTTCTTTGCGACTTTTATAAAAATGCTGCTGTAATAATATAGGAATCAATAAAATATCAATCAACGAAATATCTTTATCAAGTATCTTTGTTATTCATTGTTGCCGAACTCTCATAAAGAAAAGAAGAGATTTCTATCATCAACTTTTTCGGGTAATGAAACAGCTCTCTCTCTCTTAATCGATCAATAATGTGATTTCTCTTATATACCTAACTCGTAGTCACTTTAAGTAATACAGGTGATGTAGCGTGGTTGTTAAAGTACAGACCTGTTCCTTGAAAGCTGTTAGATCTCGATGTCGGATTTTGATTAATTCCAGTCGTACCACTATCGGCGTCGGAGTCAGCGTACTCGTCATCTTGCTTGCCACGTAACACGTATTTAAATGATTCGTATCTGCCGCGCAAATTAAAAATTTATATTATGCGATGCAATGATGAAAAAAAATTGATGAAAGTTATACAATCTCAAAAAGAAAAATAAAGCGCAAAGAAATTAATTGACTTACATCACCCAACAAATGGCAGTAGCTGGTGCTTGGAATAAAACACGTGCGCGTAATCCACGGAAGTATCCCTGTATACCGCCATGCCTGTAGACTTGTCTAAATGCATCCATCAAACCCTGAGCCTGCACGCCGTCTTGCTGAGTGTTCAACACCGTTTTGCAAACGTCTAGAGGAGTTGTCGCCGCAGCCGCGATCCCACCTGCTGCCGCACCTGGTTATACACATATATAAAATAATATTAACGATAACAATAGAGTTGAGAGTTAATATTATAAATAGTTGATAGACTCACCAGATCCGATATGTGCTATTGGATTGTAAACATGCTCTGGGTTTGTAATGGATTGTACAAATTCATACGAAATGAAATGAATACTTTGAAAAGGCACATTCATAGCCAATTGAGTCGTGTAACTTCTGTAGAATGCAAATATTCCTTCTTTCTGGTATATATGTTGTATACAATTTAATACATTTCTATAGGGAGAATTATACATCTGCAATCGCTGTTTCACAACTGTAACAAGATAATATATATATATTAATCTGTTACATAAATTATCTATACCTATATTATCTTTTGAGAAATTAATTTCTTTAAAAAATTAATCTTTTTAGGCTATTAAATATATATTTAAACGTAAGATTTTTTTTAAACATGGTATATATAGTATATGTATGAAAAAAAAAAAATGTGGATAGTATTTAACTTACAATGATTAGATAAGAATCTTTATATCTCTTTATGGATTAAGTGATAATATTAATTGAAACATCTAGATTGTAAAATTATCTTTTTATTTATAATAATATCATATATTATCACTCAGGTTAAAAAAAAATATATTATTATCAAATCAGCTTATAATATATCATAATAACTAACCTTCTGCCGGATTCATGACACCATCATGTAAAATTGTTGCTACACAACCAGCCGCTCCATAGACAAGATGATTAAATTGGGACCTCGTACTCTTGAATTTTTCTTTAAGACACTCGTAACAAGAAAAGTATAAAGCATGCGCGGGTCCAGCTCCGGCGACCACTGCACTTACACCTCTAATTGGCCTTAATACACCTTCTTGTTGTATCATTCTATACAATACTTCCCCCACTCCTCCTCCTCCTCCTGGGCCAGGAATTAACGCTTGCATTCTTGTCTAGGCACATAAAAGGAAAAGATTATCATATCAATTGTGAAATTAATAATATGACTAAGTTTATTCTATACATCTAAAATCTTGGTATTGCAATATTTTTCACAATGCTATTTTATAAAATTATTATTGCCAAGGCACTTTAAAAGTAGAATGACTTGCTGATTGAGTAAGGACAGTGACTATCAACTGGTTTATTGTAAAAAAAAAAAGCATGTAGTATAATAATCACTCTTTATCTATGACAATAAATGCAGAAGGTTATCAATTAGGACGATAGCTACATGTGGAAAAGTAGAATCAAACATTCTAAAGAAATTTAAATGCTTGAAAATATTTATAATTCTCCAATATACTATTTTCAATCCAATATCAACTTGTTTTGCATTACAACATTATAGCAAAATGACAGCATCTCTATGTCATTAGATAATTCCATTTGCATAATCAAGGTTTGGCATATTATTTAGGCAGGCAAGCATATATTGATAGTATAAATAGTAGTTTGAAAAGGAGACCAGAAATAGAACCCACTGCAATAAGACCGACGAACCGTGTTATATAATGAATAGTAGACACTTGCATTCTGAGTAAGAACCTGATATAATACATTATTTGCAACATGCAACTCATCTCTTCATGTTATTACCTCTACCAACTGGTGCTGAGTACTTGAGACTATTGTCTCAATCATCATGTTTTCCATGTACGATAACATTTTACACTATTATAGTATCAACAAAGCCAGGTAATGTCTAATGTATAAATATGAAATGATTCAACAAATATTCAATTCACAATGGTTCTAACAGCTATAATCCTTTACAAACAATAAAGTAGAATCAATTCTTGTCAATGCATTACTTGTTTGAATTTTCAGAATGAAATTAACAACTTGTCAAATATATCAAAAAATACATATTAAAGACATTATAAAAACATATTGTAAAAACAGAATAAATCTCTACATTATATATTTTTGTGTCTAATAAAAAATATATAAAGATATGATAAAATATTTTTTTTTTTTTTTTTACTTCTTAAGTATGTGACACAAAAACAAGAATGAAATAAACTCAATCAATATGTTAATAGAATGTATACTAATGATATGGCATGGCATTACGTCTATTGTGTGTCATTTAATTCTAGGTTGTAAAAACGAAAGTAAAACAAGGATCTTCTTCTTTTGTATTAAATACAAATCCTAGATTATGTCAAATGTCATTGACATTATGTACAATTTATAATATAATGATGTATATTGTATATTAGATATTGCGTATGAGACAATATAACTATAAATATTCATATTAACCAGAAATATGTAAACAGGAAAGATATATATAATAAATCTTAATCTCTGACCTGTGTCATTCTGTAAAAGAACTTGTTCGCTCAAAATGCAAAAATGCCCGTGACATATCTCACGACGATGGGATTACTATTATTGTAATTTCTATAATAATAACAAGTCTTCCTATCTAGCGCACGTTTATTTGCGTTAGATAAGTCGCGTTGATAAAGCATCCGGCGCCAAGTGGATGCCAATTCCAGGAAAGCATGTAGGAAAACGTGATGATAGAGCAGATGGTGGTTTTTCCAGGTAAAACGTATCGCGGGATCCACACGATGTCGAGTCGTGCGAACACGCGGAGTTTCCGCGATGACGTTCGAGCGATCGAGCGTCGCGACGGACACGGCCACCGGGTGGCGTCGAGGTTATGTAAAGGGGGAGAAAAAAAAACGTGCGCGCGGTGTGATCGCCGCCGACATGTACCTTCACGCTGTCAAACGGATACATGACGCAATGCTCCATGATCCCGGCCAGGGCACCGGCCGTCATGTGCACGACCACGGAATTGGTCGGTAGGCTCTCGTACTCGTCTTTATCCATGATCGCGAGGAAGGAGAGCTACTCGCTCGTAAGCGCGCTCCGATCCGCCGTCACGACGTCGCGCGATACTTTCTTCTCGCGTTCCTTTCTTTCTCCCTCTCTCTCTTCCTTTTTCTACCTCGCACCACTGTCCGCCAACACGTTGCGTTGCCGATACGACGTACGATACTAGGATATCGTCCGTCACGAAGACACTGATCTGATGTTCGCGTTAACGAACCGTACGGAATGGAATACGCGCACGTTACGCGCGCGCCGACATGTGATCGCGTGCGTCGATCGTTTCTTAATGGGGCTGCACCGAACCAGAGTATAGAGTAAGTAGGCTCGGTGGTCACCCGTCTCTCCCCTACTGCCACCGCGACAGAGCGGATTTCCTTTCTTCTGCCGCTTCGTTCGTTCGCCGAATTTACTTTGTTACGAAAATTACGCGTACGCGATATATCCGCGTTCAATCGGTCGCAATTACACCCGATATTTGACGTAGCGATCTCGAGGATATGACGTTCGCGGATCAGTCGCGAAGAATGACGGTACATTCATAGTTAGCGAGGTTAGACTCGGATGCACGTGCCGCGCATGCGTCGTACGCGACCACGTGGTTCGTGCGTGCGTCTCCGCGAGACAAAAACGCTTTAAAATACGTTCGACGGATGTTTAAGTGCACGGAA
>NW_021850162.1:28414-85302 GCF_003651465.1 Formica exsecta
TGCCGAATGAGTATGTATGTATGTATGTCCTAGTCGACAATGATGACGACGATGAGATGATAATTTCCCGGATGAGAGAGATCGCGCGTGATAAGTCATCGCTAATACCTATCACGACGATCTTGTGATATCGTAACGATTACGAAACTTTGCAGTTACTTCACTTGTTTTTCCCCCGCAGATTTCTCTTTCGTTTTAGTTACATTTTCTCGATAATTTCTATGCAAAGCAATTATTTATATATAAATATTCGTCTAAAAATATTTATGCGTTTCAACTTTGCACATGGAAAAGTAGAATACTTTAGAATAGAAGAGATAATTTCCTGCTGCGTCATTTATAAAAATAGATTTTTTTCGTTTGCTTTCGTAAAAAATAAAAAGAAACAAAGAATTAAATGTATTAAATTAAATCAAGTCGAATATACTGTACTTAATAATTAAAAAATAATTGCATATTTCTAGGTTTGCGAAGGAAAAGGCGATTGTAGAAGAGCCGAAAATTATAGCTAACAATAAGTCGAATTTGCGCTATCTTTCAGCTGAATCTCTACGTAGCCTTCTAAACTTAAACGTCACGATACGCACACTCACGCAAGCATAGACATGGTTATTGAATACATAAAAAAGTGAAAGGAGCCGTGTAGCAATATCTTGTGGACTCCGAAATTATTCTGATGTTATCTAAAACACGAGCTATTTTGTTGTGCAAAAAGGTTTCTTTTTTGTATAATAATAGCTAAAATAATATAGAAAATATATTCTTGCTGTCTGTATAAATTATATTTTATCGCGTTGTTGCTTAAGACTTTTAAGACGCAGGAAAAAGAAGAAAAAAATCAGATTAATCAAATTGTTAGAAATTTTTGAAAAATTAAAGATAAGCCACTCATTAGCAAAATTCGATTAGTAAGCATTGCACTGTTATCAATATGCAAGGTTTCACTTTTATATTTATCTTTTGATAAGCGCATGCATTTGTAAACAATAGCCCGTAAAATTTTAATTATATTGCAGATTATCCATAGTCAGAAATGCAGCGTCAAAAATTGTGCGATAAGAAATTATTTTAGCAACTAAATTTTTAGATAAAAGAATATTTCTCTCGAAATCGATTAAAAATGTTTAAAAAGAAGTAAGCAGTTTCTAACGATTAAAAGAAAAAGCTTTTACCTTTTTTTTTCTACAAGAGAATATATATTATATAAAATCTACAATTTACAGTCATATTATTTTTATCCTTATTATTAAATAAACAGATCTGTGTCACAAATGTTTTAATACTTTATTGAGTGATCGACGAATTGTTTTATAAATTTCACTATAGAAGCATGTCAAGATATAATATCCAAATATTATACTATTTCATGTTACCTTATGAATCTTTTATTACGCCTTTTATGTACGTAAAACGAACAAAAAATATGCACGTGCAATGTCATGGCGATATGCACGCTTTTCTTTATTTACTATTTAAACATCAGAGTGCATATTCAGACAATGGTCAGCGTTACGCAAACGCGTACGGAAGATATCACGCGTCATTATACGAGCGATAAACCCATCTATAGGTAATCGATCTATTCACTCGGAAAGGGAAATTATGCGAGACGAGAAAGACTGTGATTGCCACAAATCAACCTCTTCTTGATGAGAGTATATTAAATTTCAATTAATTTGTAAATATTTTTAATAACATATGCCACATGTATATGTAAGATTGCGTATTAAAGCGCTTATAATCGCAACAGATGAGTCGGCTAAGCGACAAGGTCGCTCAACGATGCAATTATGTGACTATTCGATCGTGTACAGAAAATAAACAAGCATGAGTCGGCAGAGAATGCAAGTTTCTAACATGTCGGCAGCAGTCTATTACATCTAATTGCTGTAATCTTCGCACATAGTTGCAATGACCTTGATCGTCTATTGGACCCAACGGCTAGGAGCCGAATCGATGTCGTGTCTCGATCAGCGGCTGCTGATCGTAATAAGAGAGATATGGAATGTCTTTGAACTTATACAAGTTTCTGGAATCAATACTAGCAATAATATCGATGATATGTAGGCAATATATTATTAATCTAAGAAATGTACATATGTATATATTATTGATCTCGGAGAAAAGTGTATATATATTATTTAGAATAGACATTGATTGCTTAAACTTTGAGTTGCGTGCATAAGAATACGTGTTGTACCAAAATGTGTTGTAGATTCTTTCGAGTGTTATTAAACAATTTATATCTTTTTCAAATTGTATTTGTGTGTAAGATATTTTCGAAATTAATTAGATGTATAGAATATCTACTTGCGTCAATAAAATCATTATTTCTACTTTGAAATGCTTAGAAATGTAAATTTTTCATAAACTTGTTAATGAGACATAAATAATACAGGATGAAGAACAATGGGCGAAGATAGTACATATAGATATAGTGTTAAATAATACAGATACAAAAAACCTGTTTTATATTTGAAAGCGATTTTAATACTTACAATTAGCGAAAATTTATAAATTCTGATATCGTTATAGTATACGCAGTTATAATAAATAAAGATTAAAGATTTAAAAAATTATATTCTACGATATATTTTTATACTGAAATATAAAGTACAACTTATTTCTTTTATATATATATATACACGCGTTTATATACACTTATTTGATATCACGTGTGTGTTATTACCGATAGAAATAAGAATACAATTCTCACAGATCTAAAAATATATATGATATAACATCGCAATATTATGCTCTACAGCTTTCATTATTACTGAAATGTCTGTGTGAATATTGTAAATATTGAAAATTATAGAATTTACTAGATTTTAGTTATTATTTTGATGTTTGAATATTTCAAAAGGTAAATTATATTTTACAAGGCAATATTTATATAATATAGAAAAAATATAAAAATTATTAGAGAAACTTATCAGTTTTCGAATGATGCGAAATAACTTAAATTAAATCTTGAAAAAATAGGATTGCACATTTTACGATATATGATACTTATTTAATGTTTTTTAATCTTATCAATATAGATGATTTTCATCCTGGTTTAATTATATGTTTATATATCGGAGAGATGCGAGAATATTTCTGAGAAAGATGAATCGCTAGATTATTTGCAGAGTATAAAAGAGTATGAATATATATATATAAAAATTAGTGTTTTCAGAACTATATAATAGTATACTATATATGAAGAAAGTTTTAGAGTCTAAAAATTACAGTCTTATAAATATATACTGTTATACATTTTTTTTGCATATGATAACATAGAAATTATAAAAAAATGGTTCACACACTGTTAAAATCAGGAACTTATAATGAATTAGATATATATATTTTAATGTTATTCCAATTATCTACATTGGAATTAGAAAAACAAGATTTTTTTTGTGTTAAGTTTTTTTAATTTTTACACACATAGAAAATTAAATATTGCTGAAATATTTCTGTCAGATTAATTTTAGAAAATTCGTAGAGAGAGATAGGATCATCCATCAAACTTGTGCAAACTTGTACAACTTGTGCAAACCTTACAATTAATTAATTACTATTAATAATTTTGCAATGTAATTCAACGCGAATTTATGGACATTCATACATATATATATATATATATATATATATATATATATATATAATATATACACATACACGTAGGATTTTCGTACACGTGAGTGCACACGTGTCCGCATACACGCGTAGAAGGCGGTCGAGCACGAAGCGGGTAATTAGTGCAATGCGTCCGTGCAGTCTCACGCGGGATTAATTACGTAAGCTCGGATGCGTGTGTGTAATTCCACATTCACAAGCGTCACTGCTGCATACGCTTTCGAATATCGGGCGACTCGAACCCATACTCTCTCACCCATACATGGGGTTCGGTAGACTACGTGAGATCACATGCAGATGTAGATCCGCTCGTCGTTGTATACGCGTCTTCCTAAGACGCACATACTTATTCCTAAGAAAATAAGAAAAGTTTAGATATATATATATTATTTTTTTAAGAATGAAAAATATATACTTTTTCTTTTCCTCTTTTCAATACACACGTTCTCCAATAATCAATTTTTATTACAATAATACCAAATATTATTATAATAAAATTGTAAAATCTTTAACATTTTCCTATTAGATATTACGTGGTAAATGTTAGTTGAAACTGATAAAATTTCATTATTTCAAAATGTATAAAAATTTGTTAAAGGAATGGTTTGATTAACAAATTTTTATTTATCGTAATGCAAACTAAAGTTGGTCAATGATAAATATTAAACTTTATAAATTAATAAGTTTATAGGTGGTGTAATTTAAATTCATAACATTTTTTAATTCTTTATAAATATGTAACTCTTTATAAATGTATACTTCATATACACACATATAACACATGTAAAAGTATTCACATAAATAATTTTAATGTCCTAAAAATCGGAACTTTAAACAAACGTATTTAAAATGTTATGAAATTCGGATAATACTAAGTTAAATATAGGGACTCACCATATTTTCATGTACGATTCACATTACTATGTAATGGGACAAATTTACTTTGAAATTGTATAAAATAAAAGTTTATTTAACATCTGAATCCATGTAGCATTAGCTATGCTTGATTAGATCGTCTGCTTCGACGAGAAGAACTGGAAAATAACGGACGTGGTTTATACAAGTCATCACTTGAATATCGTTGACTGCTCCTATTGCGGCTGTAATTTCAAGGAACAATAACGTTAGATTAACTATAACTCTCCTCTTAAGTAGTATTCGAGAAAATATTTATTTAACATGATACAATATTCAATATGTGCGTTTAGAGAATAAAGTACAGAGCATATAGTTTACAGCAACGAAGAAAAAGAGCGCAAAAAAATATATACAAAATTTCGTGCTATATAAAAACCTCGAGAACATATAACACGTACCTTTTTTCTTCTTTGATTACATTAGACGACGCTGTTTTTTCGCTCGTCGCGGACACATCGCTATCCGGGCTCAGAGGCATAACGAAATTCTCGCCATTTGACACTCCCTGCGGATTACATAAATTCGAGAATCTCGGTTTTTTGTTGAATCTCCTTCTTTTGACGTTGTGCACAGTATCTTCATTGAGCGACAATGTCCGTTTATGATCGTCATTATTATTATCCGAATTATTTACCAATATGTCCGATAAGGGGCTGGACGAACGTTTGCGCGATTTCGGCAATGGAGGTGCCGCCATAGATTTTGGTATCGAGAAAACCACCTTGCCGCCCAGACTCTCTATTATATCTTCTAGGGACGAATTCTCTAACAGCTCTAGAGATTCTAAGAAACTGGAGAATCTTTCCGATTTCTTATTGTCAGTCTTGAAGTAATAGCAATCTTCTCCATTATCCTCGCTGATAACGGAGGACGAGGATCTGGTTTCCAGACAATCGCTATGTAAATCTACCCTGTCAATTTTCGATGACGCACACATTTCTATCTGCTTCTCACCCTGTGGCTCTTCCTTGTTGTCTCCTATATCTGTCCGATTGTCAATTTGCGCTTCATTATCGTTCCGCGTTTCCGTTTCGTTATAATCCCGTACTTCCGCATTCTCCTCTATCGATTGTTCCGTACTTTTTTCGTTATTATCCACAGATTCAGATTTTACCGAAACTGTAATTTCTATCTGCTTCTGTAAAACATGTGTTTTCTCTATTTGCGACGAACATTTTTCTGCATCGATATTTAGTATTTTGTTGTTAGTGTCTTTCGCAACATTGTTATGTCCCTTTTTAGATGCTTCCGTATCTTCTACATGCGAGTCATCAGATTGCGTGATTTTCTCGTCAGTTTTTGAATTTTGTGTGATCGCTTCTCCTGATATATCCGATACTATCTCACTTAAAGATTGTTTTATGCACAACTCCATATTGGATAACGTTGACTTGGATTGTATATTTAAAAAATCATTTGTACAAGATTCGGCTCCTAACATTATTATCGATCTTTCGTCCAATGTTAAATGAGTTTCTTGCTTTTCGGGATAAGGTTCCTCATATTCTTCGTCGGGAATTTCTATAATCTGAACACGCTCATCGTCCGGCAAGCCTTCGAGATTGTCAGCATCTTTTATTGTACTCGATTGACTTGTTTGTTCCGTTTCATGTGTAACTCTTTTCTCTCCTTTCTTATCCTCCTTAAGTTTCTCCTTTTCCATCAGTTTCCTGATTTTCATTAGTTTTTTAGCTTCGTGTATATTTTTCGCGAATTTTGGCTTTCTGATTTTCACATCGTCAGAGGTCGATTCATCCTCTTTACTGGATAACGATCTTTTTTTCAAAGGTAAACTTGTGTCATGCAAAACTGCTTCTTCTTCGTGCTTGTCATACGTTTCGTCTACATTATCAAGTTCTATCTTCAAATAATTCTTATCATTTGTCAAATTGTGAGACGATTTACAATTTGGTTGATGTGAGTCATTCATTTGTGTTTCTTCGATACTATCTGATGTTTCGCTACCAGAATTGCTAATGTGATTATTCTCCTTTGTCAAACTCGACGTACCTGATTTGTTGCTCGTCATGTTGGAATTCGCGTTGTTAGACGGCGAGGTCTTGCTATTTGAGCCGTTCGAACCATCTCTGTCAGTGGAACGCCGATCATTAGAGCTTTTCCGTAAGCTTGAATGATCGTCCTTCGTCTTTGATTTCTTATCCTCTCGACGTTTTTTATCCTTTGATGGGCTATCATTTTTCGAATCTCTCTTACCATCTGATTTCTCATTGCGATCCGAACTTTTGCTCTGTTGCAAATAAATTTTTGCATCCTTCTTACAATTTGTTGTCTTCTCACCGCTTGCTTTGCCATCCTTTCTTATATCCACTTTTCCACTTTTATCTTCCTTCTCATTTTTCGAAACTTTTTTTGAATCAGGCTTGTCTGACAGATCTGTCTTGCTACTGTAATGACTTTTACTTTTATTATCTCTCGACAATCGTTTTTCATCCCGTTTTGCTTTATCTTTCGAGTCTGATCTTTTATCTTTCCCATCTACAACCTTTTCTGACATCTTGCTGCTTCTACTTTCGTGATAATTTACGGGGATATTTTTCGACGATGACGACGATGATGAGCTTCTGTGCTCTTTTCTATTTGATTTTTTGTCTTTAAAAGAATCCTTTTTGTCTTTAGCTTCTTTAGTAAGTTTAACATCTTTGTCTTTATTTAATTTTTCTTTCTCTGTCAATTCCTTCTTCTCTCGAAGCTCTCTGATCTTCTCTTTGTAGATATCTTTCAAGTCTTTTGCTTCCTTATTGATATTATCTTTATCTTTCTTGTCCGTTTCCTTGAGCTTCTCATCTTTGAGTTTGTTTGTGTTATCTTTAAAAGTTTCTGAGATATCTTTAGCTTTGTCTGAATTCTCTCTCACCTGATCAATTTTATCTTTAGATTTACTCTTACTATGTTTATCATATTTCTCACTGCTATGACTACGCGATTTCTTTCTCTCATTACTTCTATCTTTGTAATATTTTGTATCTTTATTGCTAATCTTTTCTTTCGTGTTTTTTGACTTGATGGATTCACTATCTTTACTCTTTTCCTTGGAACTCTTATCATATTTATCTTTCATACCACTATCTGTAGCATCGCGAGAGTTTTCTTTGGAAGATATACTTTTAGTGCTCTTAAAATCTTTCGAATCTTTATAATCTTGGGCATCTTTATTTTTAACAAAATCAAAATTGCTTTTGGCTGTTTTGCTTTTCGAATCAAACTCTCTGATAGCTTTAAAATTATCTTTACTACTTTTAACTTCATACTTGTCCTTTGTTACATCATCTTTCAATGCATCGTGTACTGGTGTTAAACCATGATTAGAAAAACCAAAGTCTGTTACTATTGATAATCGAGAATCTGAGGAAACTTTGCTAAGTTGAGAATCTTGATTGCTACAATCAAAATTATCCCGCGATAATTCATTCGAAAAATCTGGACTTCTTGATCTGTGACTCGTTAATTCTGATATTCCCGATAGGTGTGAATCATTAGAAATGTTGGATTCATTCAAGTTCATAATGTCTATTGGTTCAAATGTTGGACTAACCTCTTCGTCTTCATCTTCTATTTTGTCATCTGATTTTCCAGATGTGTTTAAATTTAAGCTACTACCAGTTTTATTCAGAGCTTTACAAGCTTCGTCCAGTGTTTTCTCTTCTGAGGAGATGTGTCCATTTTCAGGACTAGCTTTATTTTTATCTCTGTATAGCTCTTCGTCTTGTAACTTTTGTTCATTGGCTTTGTCAACCTGCTTCTCATCATCATTTATATCGCTTGCATCTATTGATTCAAGGGATACATCCTTCAAACTGTTCTTATCAGACTCTGGCGAGACTGGATCCAAATCTTTAGGTAATAAATCTTTAAGACCACAAGCACCATTTTTCTCTTTAACCTTTGGTCTTTCTATACCCAGAAATTTGTATACCACATCTTCTATTTGTGACATGAAAACTGAGTAGACTTTGGGATTTACTACTTGATCCACTATCCGTTCTACGCCAGCGTCCAGATATGGCGCATCGTGTATATGCTTGCGTAAAGTTTCCCTGAGTTGATTCTTGTTCAAGTCTGGTTTCCATATTTGTTTAGTAAGAAAAGAGTTTACAGAGCCTTCAACTCTTGTCCTTAGATTTTGATACGCTGGCTGAAATTACATATACCATATTGTATATTACTTATGCCGCAGTTTCTATAACTGTATTACAATATCTACTCTAAAATTAGTACATAGTATTAAGCTTGTAAAAACTAATGTTTTGTCAGAAACGATACATTAATGATTCAACATTAAAGATTTGTTACAAATAATACAAAATATTACACGGCATGAATATTCTTCACTTGATAGTAAAATATTTCTTGATAATTAAAACCTATTACATTTGCAGCCATGTCTAACGTTTCAATATTAAATTACGTCTAACCTGCATCGAAGAAGTTAGATAAATGAGTCAAATTCGTTACAAAACACGTCGTTACATCAAGGATTGCTTTACCTTTGTATCAACATCAGCGATGCATTCTTTGCGAAACTGATCAAAGATGCCTTGGGACTTAACTTCGCCCACTATATGATCGATCAATCGCGGGTCACCGGCTAGCAAAGTATTGGATAAACTTAATTCCATGTCGACTAATGATGACCGACCAGAATCAGATTTCGTTCGTCACAAAATAGCAGAGGCAACCATTTTTATCGATCAACGCTGGCAGGAACATCTCGTCAAGCAACAGACACAGCATCCATCACGGCCATGTTTTTTCACATCCCTTCACATTGCTTCACATTGTGCGCGCATGCGCGATAGTATTCCGACCGAGACTCCCTTTCTCGCGCATGCGCGATATATGCGGCAATATGGAATGCGTTCGGAAATCCTACCTGTGGAATAAAGTAAAAGTAAGATGTTTGTTCATCTTGCTCGCACTCGCTTGTTTAGGGCCTCGTTACTTTTGTCGAACGTTTTAATTGGCCAATATTATAGGAAACTATCGAAACTCTAAAAATTCTCTCTATCTGATAGCCAATCGGTGCGTTCGACAAACTAGTCATGCGACAAATGTACTATCGCCTTTAAGGTGCCATTACATGGCAGCGTTAAAGTGCCATTACATGGCAGCGTTAAGCGTCGAGCGTCTGCGTAGAAAATTGCGCAGAATCTAATTTCAGCCTAGAATCTATCTCTTTTAAATTCTGCGCATTTTTCTGCGCAGACGCTCGACGCTTAAGAATCTATCTCTTTTAAATTCTGCGCATCTTTCTGCGCAGACGCTCGACGCTTGACGCTGCCATGTAAAGGCACCTTAAAGGTACCTTTACGATGCGAGAACTGCGCACATTCAATGGCGGTAAAAAAAAAGTATAAAAACGTGTTGTACAAAGCACGCGCGAATCTTCAGTGAACAGGAATACAATATTTAGAGGTAAATATATTTTTATATTAACAGAAAGAGATATGTCTCCATGTGCTTAATATTTTTTCATTGAGATATTGTGTCAAATCTTTCTAGAAGAAAAAGGGAACGCGAGAGAAACGAATCCAGTCTGAAATCATCTTAAATTTCTCGTAATATGCTGGTTCGAATGCGACACGTGTAATGACCTTCGTGAGTTCAGTGATGGATTGCGCGATGGTGTAATTTATAAAAAATTGTTTGCCAAAATCGAACCGCAAGACGAGAAAGAACTGTTTGAGCATTCGGAAAGGTGAGTTATTGTGTCACATTTAATCACATTTAACCGCGTTGTAAGGTTATGCCGCGATTTTACGTAGCTTCCCTCAAGATGCTCATGTATTTATGTTATGTTATGATTATTGTTTTCTTGATTATTTTTGTTTATCGCATTTATAGTTTTATATTTTACTATAATATGTTTTATGTTTTAATGACAATTCAATCTAAGAGACACAATATTATGAAGGAAATGAGATTTGGCAGCTAGTTTTTGTTTTGTAAAAAGATATTTGAGATCAGCGTGAGCACTACAGTATATGAGAATTCATAAATTATTTTCTATTGTCAAAGATAGTATAGGGCATATACTAATATATTGATAATATTATTGAAATAAACAAGGGCTTTCTCAACATGCTAGTTTTAACTACATATATATATTAATATAATGGCTAAATATATTCAAATATTTGAGAGATAGAATGTCTAGAATTACTATCATTACTCAGAATTGTATTTACAAATAAACATACCATTGGAGAATATTGTGGAGAGTTATTCTCAAATGGACATCTTAACAAGAAAAGTATTTAGTCATGTATATCCTTTATACATATACATATATGTAAACGTCAATATTCTTAAAGATAGTATATATTGACATTTATTTAACGATTTAATGAATTCGCACAAAACACAGATATAGCTGTCTTCCTCGACAGCCAGTCAGTCTACGACGATTTTAATGCACATTTGCAAATTGACGTACAATACGGACCGTAATAAAAGGCCTAATGGCTTTCAATAGGATTAATTTATAACTCGCGGTACAGAACCCCGGTCACCGAGTATCAGATCGCCACTATTTTCACTAGTAAATCATTCCATGCGAAAATGATCATTTTTTCGAACATTAAAAATAATCTATTCGAGATTTTGATCACTTTGAAATATGAAATCATTAAGAGATTCTAAGATTAATTTGTATAGAGCGCTTTGCAAATTTTGTAATATTTTCAGAGATATACACTGTTAAATATTCTTTTTGGCTTTTTTCGAAAATATTGTGATTTTGCAAAAGCACTCGGTATAAACTAGTCTATTTAGTCTCGGTAAATCAGTTTCGGTATAAACTAGACCTAAAATTTTTTGAGCTGTAATATATTTTAAGACGATTGAAATCCCGAGAAGTCATTTTTTAATACTTTGAAAAGTGATAATTTTCATATGGAATGGCTCTGATTTTTAAAATTTTAACTTGAGATAATGTCTAGAGAACTGTTTAAATAATACATGACAATCGAAACAGAATATATTTTAATTGCACTTCTTATTAAATCGATTTAATAGAGCGTAGTAATTTGTAATCTTAACCTTCGATCTTAATTGATAAGAAATTTTATTTTACTACTGAAAAATATATATGTCTGAGGAAACCTCTTTGTGTATGTGTGTGTGGTGATAGATATTTATTTGAGGAAAGCATACAAAAATTGAACTTTAAAATATATGAAGCGTAACCGCAACATATTCCCTTTTTATATTTCTGTGTTTGCATTTTCGCGATAATAAACGGCATTATCGATAAGAATGATTAGGAATAATTAAAAGCGTATTTCTGGCGAATGTTCGTGTTCTTTGATTGGTTGTGTCCGAGTAACGCGATGCTATCTCAATTAAATAACATAAAACATGTCCGCTAAATATATCAAGCTTAAATACGTCAAGCGTGTTATCGTCATTGTTTATTTTTGATACGAACATTTTATTTTATCTAAATGAAAAATGACTATATTAATGAATTACAAAAAATATTGAATTTAATGCAAGCGAATAGTATTTTAATACTGTCGCGTATATAATCCATCTTTTTCGTCGGTTGTGTTGCATTTTAAACCGCGAATGCAGCTGGATGCAGTCGTTGTCCGGCATTCATGGAGATCTCGCCGTCTCACCGATCTCAGTCGAAACAAACGTACATACATATCGCGACGCGTACTTTGAACATCGTCCATTATCGTTTGCGTTAAAAATTAATTGGGTAAGTGACGACCCGGCTGATTAGCCGCTTGTACGTCGGAATTCGGATCATTCGTCGAAAGACTGGTTTAAAATTAATTTTAAATGATGAATTTCATCAAAGCTTACCTGTTGTGTGAACAAAGATTATGCGTTCATCGAAATTTCGACAATTTTGCATGGAAATCTTTCACTCTTTACCCATTCCATTTTCAAAGAAAAAAATTATGCAATTACTCTTCGTAATTCGGATATTTTTGTTGAAATTTGATTGTATTCTGATGATCAATTTTTTATCAACGACCGCCAAAGTTTCTCGATGAATCTCTCGCCTTTAATACGTTTTTAATATTTACCATTCCGATGTTTTTTTTTTTTTTTCATAAGTGCATTGCGCGAATAACGTTAATTCGATTTTAAGTTTTATTCAAATGTTTGAAATTAATCGCGAACGTGAAAGTCGTGGGTTTTCTTGGGATTGCCTTTGGAACCAACGAACAGAGAAAGTCTTACCAATCGAAGCACATCTCCTTTCCACAATTCCTTCGAAACTGTTGTGAAGGAGAAAATCAACCGCGAGATATATATACCGAGATGAAATACGCAGCGAATACGCACATAGATAATAAAGGCAAATGTAGAAATCAAGAATGCGAAAGTGTAGAACGGAGAATAATCCGATTTTAATTTTTTAAATTTCTTGCAGTAATATTGAATTAAAAAGCCAAAAATCATATAAAAATTTCTTTTTGCGTAAAGTAATTTTTTGTTTGGTATTTCTCGAAAGAAAAATTCACGGTTTCTTGCTTCCGATATTATAATTTGATTGCAATGAAAAAACAGGAGTAATTAATTAATTGAGCTTTTTAATGAAATACTTTGCGTCAAACGTGTTTTTATAAATAGCATTATTCGCATTATATAAGTTAAATTTTTCTTTTAAGAATAATTTATAGCGATTAAGAAGCCTTGAAAAGAATTTGCAGCTGTTTAATAATAAGTAATATAATCGTAATGATAAAGAAAGAATAATTATTTTGGATATCCGTTTTCGTAATATGATGTATTAGAATCTTGCATCTTGTCTTTAGAATGTGTAACATGTTAAAATTATTTATTGTTGAGTCTTTTTTAAGAGCATAACTTCATTCGAATTCATATGCGCAATACATTCCTATTTTGCAATTTCCAAGGGCGTCTATGTACTGAGACCGCATCAGCAAAGTGTTGAGGAGTGACACTGTATTTTTTTTTGACCACACGATGACAATTCTTATTGCTTGGCGACAGTAATCAATTCTGAACTATTTCTTCGCCAGAAAAACAAATAAAAGATATAGAGCGCATTTTGTTTATTTCTACGCTCGCGCGATTTTCGATAAAAATGATAAAGCCGAAAACAAGATAACAGAAAATAATAATAATTAAACTTTTTTTATATTACGTATATTCATCCACCGAAATTTCTCGTCTCTTTTATTGTGCATCATCATAGGAATTTATTAATATAATACTGGCAATAGGGATCTAGTAAATCTTAACGTTAGTTAAAAAAATTAGTTATAACATTCAGTTGAAAGGAAGAAAGAATTTTTTTAATTGGCTGCACAATTTTCGATAAAAGATACTTTATCAAAGTAATTAATTTTTATTTAAATTAGTTATTTTTATTATAATATGATCTTATTTGATACTAATTTGCTTGCGTAACAAAATTATTCATTACCGTGTCCGCGAAACTAATATAATCGTTAGTTTTTAATGATCTCTTAAAATACTGAACAATCGTGAATACGCTAGTTACGCCTTCGTCATTAGAAGCTTGCGGCGATAAAGAAACATATATTGTGCATCTCTTACGTTTACATTTAAAATCATTTTTCTGAAAATTATGCAAGCATTTAAACAAATATACTCTATATCTTCTAGTTGATTTTCTCAACATCTTCTCTCGCTGTTAATATAATTTACTGGATGTCCCGTAAACTTAATAAATCTCCGCGTCTCTTATCAGCTTCTTTAAATAGGACATAATATTCTGCAACTGCATCAACGTTATTGCACGCTACTTGTGCTCCTTAGAAAAATAAGAATTTTTCAGAGTAACTGTCCAAATTGTTCAGAGTGACTGATACGAGACTGATAGACAATCGTCCGATACATCCTCCACGATCCAACTCTTCTTCACCTCCCTCTCTTGCCCGATTCTCGTGATCCAGAAGGTCATTGCGCAGCCACCCTCCGCTCCCCTTTTCGCGTACCTTGAAAACGTAGTGTCGAGTTCACGCACGCATGCATCGCGCACCATCATCGCGGTAGAGTCAGTGAGTCAGTGAACCGTCCATGGTGGCGGCGGCGGCGGCGGTGGCGACGGAGTGGTTCTCCGATGGTTACTTAATGTGTTGCGGTAGAAAGTCGACGATAGTCGACGACGTTAGATCGACCAGACGGGCTGGTGCGATCGTCGTATCAAGAATTCAGACCTCGTCGGATTCTCGTCGGATTTTGTCTGCTCTCTCTCTCTGTCTCTTTCTCTCTTTCGCTCCGTCGGAAGCGAGTCGCTTCGTCGATCCATGGATCCCACGAGCTGCGAGATCGACCGCGTCTGTCCGCGATATTTGCTACCGCGCACGTTGTTTCGCCACCTGCGAAGATAATCCCGCGACGTCGTTGATACACCACTGATCATCGATCGGGTTAATCATGGCCAACGATCGATATATCATCGATTGATCAACGTGTGTATGTAGTGCGTATAAGACGGTTTTGTTTCCCCCGAATTAGTTGCTCGAGTTGAAGTACATTGAAAAAGAGTGCCGGAAACGAGGATGGACGGTCTCATCGAAATCTTCCTCTTCTGCGGAGTGCTCTGCTACTTCTTTAATCTCAGGTAATTCAATCACGGAGAGGAGATTCGTGATAATGTGTTCGTGTGCCAATAATTCGAATGTTATATTAAAATATTAAACTTGATATACTCGTAGATAATTTTTAACAATTTCATAGAATCATTAGTTATGTTCCTACAAGATCATCGATTCGTTACAGACTCCGGCGATTTTATAAAAGACAAGATTACTTTCACTATAACACAAAAAAAATTATATCAACTGTAATTGTATTTTAATCTCTTCAGGGACGGATTTATTGAAGCCGGAAAAAATTATTTTATCTCTTTTGTTTAATTATATTTTTTCAGAATATATTTATATAATTATTAAATAAAACATAAAAAATTGAAGAATGTTTGAAATCTCTGAAGAAAATAATGTACACATATATATATAGCCATTGTACGTTAAGATAAACTATTTGTGAAAAGATTTTATGTATTAAAATTTTATGTATCCATACATATCGATATCCTTCAAGAGGTTTTAGTGGTCATCTAATTTTAAGCTTATTTTGCATAGAATGTTATTTCGAATCGAGAATTAAACGGCGACATTTAGCATTGTGAGAGATATCGAGTTTTAAGTCGCAAATAATGTAAATAGTTTTGTGGGAAAAAGAGAGATTATCTTGTTTCTCGTCGAGAGATTTTTATGTCGATTGGGACTTGTGGAAAAACACAAATAGATTTTCATTCCTGATTTTTTTTTATAATTGCCTCAGATATTTATCTTATCGTAAGGTATTTAAGGTATCTTATCGTATTTCCAGATATACTTAGATGCGTTCTGAAATGAAATTTGGCAGTTTTAGAAAATCGTAGAGTTTCCATAGAATTTCCACAATGGGAAGTTTCACTTTTTTTCATACTTCACAGATATCTTTTACCGATTCTTGAACGAAAACAAATCATTGATTTTCATTTAGAATAATCATTGATTTTTCAGTTAAATCTTTATTATCTATAGTAGAGAAAGTATCACGTAATTCTGGCGGTAAACACCTTTATTAGTTTAATTATACGAGGCAAGTTTGTATGTACGTATAAGAAAATAATTTTCTGTAATTTAATATTATTGTAATAGAAATCGTACGACGCAACGTACATTTTTGTGTTTTGATTATCTTTGATTTAATATTTAATTAATTTTGCCCCTTTCAACAGTTGATCTTATTTCCTGTTTTGATAGCATGTGATGTATAAATGTTTGCTCATTATCAAGAATGATGTCAAAATATCTCGTAATCCTTGAGTTCAACGTACGTGTGCTATATTGACCTGAAATATTTTTACTGATCAAGATATCGTAACATGTCATTGCTATATATATGTGTGTGTATGTTTGATATATTTACAATATTTATATAACATTTGTATTTCATAATCTTGTCAAATGTGTACACTTTTTCTTTTTGATCGTCTTTCTTCACCATTTTCATTTCTGACCATTTTCAGCATTTATCTTAGGTATTATGTTCGCGAATAATAAAGTTTATCTTTTGCTGTTATTTAAATCATTAAGTTTCGAGTCCCGTTGATAAATCGCTAAAGAATGATCTTTTAGGATAACCGGTCGTTGTAAAATAGATAAAACCGTTTTAATCGCTCTTAAATGCAATGAAGTCCAATGGAAGAGCTCGATTTTCGATTTAAAATTATCGCGAGCGCAATATGTATTGCCGACGACCAGATGTCGAAAGGTATTCCAGAATAAGCCTTGCTTCGTGTCGACATTATTGTTTCTCGCTTGCAGAATAAGAGATCTGACAATTCCGCGAAAACATGTCCGATCTGGTTATTGACTCATGCGTTGAAATATACGCTTACTGTCAAAAGTGCATTATACGCGATTTCACCGCGACCTTGCTTCTCTTTATTACGAGCCGCATCTTGTCGATGTATGATTCCTACACATATATTTGAATAATATTCGAATTACATCCGAAATCATAATACTAATCCGATTACTCAAGAATCTCTTCCATTGAAAAATGTCTTTATTATCTAGATGTTTCATTAATACGAATGCCAATAATCTTAAATAAGTAATATTTTATTAAGAGAATAATTATATTAATTTTTTTTTTATTTTTGGCGTTTCATGTGATATTTAATCTATTAAAAAACATACCTTTGAAAAACATCCTTTTCTTATTTAATTTCAGTTTTAAAGTTTATTCTGATTCTAATTTCCACCATAGATGCATGTTGTGTTTTTTTTTTCCTTCAAATGTTCAGAAAAAATCAGTTTCAGATGTGTGTGTGCGGCAAAGAAACTGAAATTAACAAATGGTGCAACTTTAATATAATGCAAATTTTAATAAAAAAATAAAAAGAACTGCAGTTATATGCAAATTTGAAAATGTCGTGAAAATTCAAGTGATATTTCTCATATTTATTCAGTTTTAGTAGCAGTGTTCTAAATTTTACTATTAACACACGATATATACCAAGGACTCTCGCTGTTTATTGCGAGTAATCGGTAATTTCCATTGCTATTACTCAGCACGATCAACCATTAAGTTCGATAAGTCAGTGAAATAATGCATATATTTTAATTCCAACAATGCAAAAGTTTCGATGTCGATAACCCGACTTGCACAATAGAAATAAGTTCATAGTTCTGTGCTGAGTCGAGCAAACTAACAAAAAAACATCTCGTGTAATATGTATGATCTATCGCATCAGTACGTTAGTGCAAAAGTGTGTAAATTTTATGCTAAATAATTATACTAAATAATTTACACACTTTTACAATCTAATCTGTTAGATTATATGTTTATATTCATCGAATCTCGATTATGTTTACAAGGTTTTTTGAACTGCTCCGGATGAGCAATTTAAATAAATTTCACCCTGTCTGGGAGCACAATGTGAATGTAATATTATACTCGCTAATGCATTTATTATAATGTATTGCAAAATCATTGCAATTGAAATATATGAAAATGCATCGAAATGTATCTTGCGAGATTTAAATAACAATTTTCTTTTGGCGCTAATTTAAATATTATTTTTATCGCATTATTATTGCTTTCTTTGCCGGTTATAGAAGATTACAGAAGCACAGTTGTCAAGATAAGTTTTATAATTATAGTGATAGCAATAAATTTTTAATTATATATAAATAAATGTAAATTATATATTGATCCTCCGAAATGAATTGACATGATTTCAAGCGAACGCAGCGCGAAAATGACCTTTGTTTCCGCGATCGCGAAAATCGATTTCTCGTTTTTATCATTCCGTCCATCGTTCAAGAACCTTTGAATGTTTCATTTCAGAGTCCGACGGCAATTTCCGTCTTTCTTGGATTATGTTTTGAATCGCAGTGTCATTCTCTTCCGCTCTTCAGTTTTTCCCCTTGCACGCGTTATTCACGCGATAGATTTATCAACATGGACAGTGGACTTTGACAATAATTATTAACCGAGTACAAACCCTTGCTTCTTTTGTTTTTAGCAGCTGTAAATACAAAGTCCATCATCGAGCTTGTTATCGGCCATCCGGATAATCTTCAATGTTGTCGTACAATACATTCGTCTTTGTTATAATGTTTCGGTATTGCACTGATACCCTCATAAATTTTCCTCATTGATTTTATATATTCCTCTTTTTTGGAACTATTTTTCTCTTTATGTTTTGAAAATCAATTAAAACGATTCAACTTTTTAAGTAAGCTATTTAATTATTTTATAATATGGATTTTTTTTTCTTTGATTTATAATTATATTAAGTCTTTCTTCTGAGAAATAAAAAAAAAAGGATTTCTATATTGATCATGTTTTTAATGTTTTCAAATTTGAATTTTGAATCAATTTTTGATTAGCGTAACAAAATTATTCATTACCGTGTCCGCGAAACTAATATAATCGTTAGTTTTTAATGATCTCTTAAAATACTGAACAATCGTGAATACGCTAGTTACGCCTTCGTCATTAGAAGCTTGCGGCGATAAAGAAACATATATTGTGCATCTCTTACGTTTACATTTAAAATCATTTTTCTGAAAATTATGCAAGCATTTAAACAAATATACTCTATATCTTCTAGTTGATTTTCTCAACATCTTCTCTCGCTGTTAATATAATTTACTGGATGTACCGTAAACTTAATAAATCTCCGCGTCTCTTATCAGCTTCTTTAAATAGGACATAATATTCTGCAACTGCATCAACGTTATTGCACGCTACTTGTGCTCCTTAGAAAAATAAGAATTTTTCAGAGTAACTGTCCAAATTGTTCAGAGTGACTGATACGAGACTGATAGACAATCGTCCGATACATCCTCCACGATCCAACTCTTCTTCACCTCCCTCTCTTCCCCGATTCTCGTGATCCAGAAGGTCATTGCGCAGCCACCCTCCGCTCCCCTTTTCGCGTACCTTGAAAACGTAGTGTCGAGTTCACGCACGCATGCATCGCGCACCATCATCGCGGTAGAGTCAGTGAGTCAGTGAACCGTCCATGGTGGCGGCGGCGGCGGCGGTGGCGACGGAGTGGTTCTCCGATGGTTACTTAATGTGTTGCGGTAGAAAGTCGACGATAGTCGACGACGTTAGATCGACCAGACGGGCTGGTGCGATCGTCGTATCAAGAATTCAAACCTCGTCGGATTCTCGTCGGATTTTGTCTGCTCTCTCTCTGTCTCTTTCTCTCTTTCGCTCCGTCGGAAGCGAGTCGCTTCGTCGATCCATGGATCCCACGAGCTGCGAGATCGACCGCGTCTGTCCGCGATATTTGCTACCGCCGCACGTTGTTTCGCCACCTGCGAAGATAATCCCGCGACGTCGTTGATACACCACTGATCATCGATCGGGTTAATCATGGCCAACGATCGATATATCATCGATTGATCAACGTGTGTATGTAGTGCGTATAAGACGGTTTTGTTTCCCCCGAATTAGTTGCTCGAGTTGAAGTACATTGAAAAAGAGTGCCGGAAACGAGGATGGACGGTCTCATCGAAATCTTCCTCTTCTGCGGAGTGCTCTGCTACTTCTTTAATCTCAGGTAATTCAATCACGGAGAGGAGATTCGTGATAATGTGTTCGTGTGCCAATAATTCGAATGTTATATTAAAATATTAAACTTGATATACTCGTAGATAATTTTTAACAATTTCATAGAATCATTAGTTATGTTCCTACAAGATCATCGATTCGTTACAGACTCCGGCGATTTTATAAAAGACAAGATTACTTTCACTATAACACAAAAAAAATTATATCAACTGTAATTGTATTTTAATCTCTTCAGGGACGGATTTATTGAAGCCGGAAAAAATTATTTTATCTCTTTTGTTTAATTATATTTTTTCAGAATATATTTATATAATTATTAAATAAAACATAAAAAATTGAAGAATGTTTGAAATCTCTGAAGAAAATAATGTACACATATATATATAGCCATTGTACGTTAAGATAAACTATTTGTGAAAAGATTTTATGTATTAAAATTTTATGTATCCATACATATCGATATCCTTCAAGAGGTTTTAGTGGTCATCTAATTTTAAGCTTATTTTGCATAGAATGTTATTTCGAATCGAGAATTAAACGGCGACATTTAGCATTGTGAGAGATATCGAGTTTTAAGTCGCAAATAATGTAAATAGTTTTGTGGGAAAAAGAGAGATTATCTTGTTTCTCGTCGAGAGATTTTTATGTCGATTGGGACTTGTGGAAAAACACAAATAGATTTTCATTCCTGATTTTTTTTTATAATTGCCTCAGATATTTATCTTATCGTAAGGTATTTAAGGTATCTTATCGTATTTCCAGATATACTTAGATGCGTTCTGAAATGAAATTTGGCAGTTTTAGAAAATCGTAGAGTTTCCATAGAATTTCCACAATGGGAAGTTTCACTTTTTTTCATACTTCACAGATATCTTTTACCGATTCTTGAACGAAAACAAATCATTGATTTTCATTTAGAATAATCATTGATTTTTCAGTTAAATCTTTATTATCTATAGTAGAGAAAGTATCACGTAATTCTGGCGGTAAACACCTTTATTAGTTTAATTATACGAGGCAAGTTTGTATGTACGTATAAGAAAATAATTTTCTGTAATTTAATATTATTGTAATAGAAATCGTACGACGCAACGTACATTTTTGTGTTTTGATTATCTTTGATTTAATATTTAATTAATTTTGCCCCTTTCAACAGTTGATCTTATTTCCTGTTTTGATAGCATGTGATGTATAAATGTTTGCTCATTATCAAGAATGATGTCAAAATATCTCGTAATCCTTGAGTTCAACGTACGTGTGCTATATTGACCTGAAATATTTTTACTGATCAAGATATCGTAACATGTCATTGCTATATATATGTGTGTGTATGTTTGATATATTTACAATATTTATATAACATTTGTATTTCATAATCTTGTCAAATGTGTACACTTTTTCTTTTTGATCGTCTTTCTTCACCATTTTCATTTCTGACCATTTTCAGCATTTATCTTAGGTATTATGTTCGCGAATAATAAAGTTTATCTTTTGCTGTTATTTAAATCATTAAGTTTCGAGTCCCGTTGATAAATCGCTAAAGAATGATCTTTTAGGATAACCGGTCGTTGTAAAATAGATAAAACCGTTTTAATCGCTCTTAAATGCAATGAAGTCCAATGGAAGAGCTCGATTTTCGATTTAAAATTATCGCGAGCGCAATATGTATTGCCGACGACCAGATGTCGAAAGGTATTCCAGAATAAGCCTTGCTTCGTGTCGACATTATTGTTTCTCGCTTGCAGAATAAATAATTGCCTCAGATATTTATCTTATCGTAAGGTATTTAAGGTATCTTATCGTATTTCCAGATATACTTAGATGCGTTCTGAAATGAAATTTGGCAGTTTTAGAAAATCGTAGAGTTTCCATAGAATTTCCACAATGGGAAGTTTCACTTTTTTTCATACTTCACAGATATCTTTTACCGATTCTTGAACGAAAACAAATCATTGATTTTCATTTAGAATAATCATTGATTTTTCAGTTAAATCTTTATTATCTATAGTAGAGAAAGTATCACGTAATTCTGGCGGTAAACACCTTTATTAGTTTAATTATACGAGGCAAGTTTGTATGTACGTATAAGAAAATAATTTTCTGTAATTTAATATTATTGTAATAGAAATCGTACGACGCAACGTACATTTTTGTGTTTTGATTATCTTTGATTTAATATTTAATTAATTTTGCCCCTTTCAACAGTTGATCTTATTTCCTGTTTTGATAGCATGTGATGTATAAATGTTTGCTCATTATCAAGAATGATGTCAAAATATCTCGTAATCCTTGAGTTCAACGTACGTGTGCTATATTGACCTGAAATATTTTTACTGATCAAGATATCGTAACATGTCATTGCTATATATATGTGTGTGTATGTTTGATATATTTACAATATTTATATAATATTTGTATTTCATAATCTTGTCAAATGTGTACACTTTTTCTTTTTGATCGTCTTTCTTCACCATTTTCATTTCTGACCATTTTCAGCATTTATCTTAGGTATTATGTTCGCGAATAATAAAGTTTATCTTTTGCTGTTATTTAAATCATTAAGTTTCGAGTCCCGTTGATAAATCGCTAAAGAATGATCTTTTAGGATAACCGGTCGTTGTAAAATAGATAAAACCGTTTTAATCGCTCTTAAATGCAATGAAGTCCAATGGAAGAGCTCGATTTTCGATTTAAAATTATCGCGAGCGCAATATGTATTGCCGACGACCAGATGTCGAAAGGTATTCCAGAATAAGCCTTGCTTCGTGTCGACATTATTGTTTCTCGCTTGCAGAATAAGAGATCTGACAATTCCGCGAAAACATGTCCGATCTGGTTATTGACTCATGCGTTGAAATATACGCTTACTGTCAAAAGTGCATTATACGCGATTTCACCGCGACCTTGCTTCTCTTTATTACGAGCCGCATCTTGTCGATGTATGATTCCTACACATATATTTGAATAATATTCGAATTACATCCGAAATCATAATACTAATCCGATTACTCAAGAATCTCTTCCATTGAAAAATGTCTTTATTATCTAGATGTTTCATTAATACGAATGCCAATAATCTTAAATAAGTAATATTTTATTAAGAGAATAATTATATTAATTTTTTTTTTATTTTTGGCGTTTCATGTGATATTTAATCTATTAAAAAACATACCTTTGAAAAACATCCTTTTCTTATTTAATTTCAGTTTTAAAGTTTATTCTGATTCTAATTTCCACCATAGATGCATGTTGTGTTTTTTTTTTCCTTCAAATGTTCAGAAAAAATCAGTTTCAGATGTGTGTGTGCGGCAAAGAAACTGAAATTAACAAATGGTGCAACTTTAATATAATGCAAATTTTAATAAAAAAATAAAAAGAACTGCAGTTATATGCAAATTTGAAAATGTCGTGAAAATTCAAGTGATATTTCTCATATTTATTCAGTTTTAGTAGCAGTGTTCTAAATTTTACTATTAACACACGATATATACCAAGGACTCTCGCTGTTTATTGCGAGTAATCGGTAATTTCCATTGCTATTACTCAGCACGATCAACCATTAAGTTCGATAAGTCAGTGAAATAATGCATATATTTTAATTCCAACAATGCAAAAGTTTCGATGTCGATAACCCGACTTGCACAATAGAAATAAGTTCATAGTTCTGTGCTGAGTCGAGCAAACTAACAAAAAAACATCTCGTGTAATATGTATGATCTATCGCATCAGTATGTTAGTGCAAAAGTGTGTAAATTTTATGCTAAATAATTATACTAAATAATTTACACACTTTTACAATCTAATCTGTTAGATTATATGTTTATATTCATCGAATCTCGATTATGTTTACAAGGTTTTTTGAACTGCTCCGGATGAGCAATTTAAATAAATTTCACCCTGTCTGGGAGCACAATGTGAATGTAATATTATACTCGCTAATGCATTTATTATAATGTATTGCAAAATCATTGCAATTGAAATATATGAAAATGCATCGAAATGTATCTTGCGAGATTTAAATAACAATTTTCTTTTGGCGCTAATTTAAATATTATTTTTATCGCATTATTATTGCTTTCTTTGCCGGTTATAGAAGATTACAGAAGCACAGTTGTCAAGATAAGTTTTATAATTATAGTGATAGCAATAAATTTTTAATTATATATAAATAAATGTAAATTATATATTGATCCTCCGAAATGAATTGACATGATTTCAAGCGAACGCAGCGCGAAAATGACCTTTGTTTCCGCGATCGCGAAAATCGATTTCTCGTTTTTATCATTCCGTCCATCGTTCAAGAACCTTTGAATGTTTCATTTCAGAGTCCGACGGCAATTTCCGTCTTTCTTGGATTATGTTTTGAATCGCAGTGTCATTCTCTTCCGCTCTTCAGTTTTTCCCCTTGCACGCGTTATTCACGCGATAGATTTATCAACATGGACAGTGGACTTTGACAATAATTATTAACCGAGTACAAACCCTTGCTTCTTTTGTTTTTAGCAGCTGTAAATACAAAGTCCATCATCGAGCTTGTTATCGGCCATCCGGATAATCTTCAATGTTGTCGTACAATACATTCGTCTTTGTTATAATGTTTCGGTATTGCACTGATACCCTCATAAATTTTCCTCATTGATTTTATATATTCCTCTTTTTTGGAACTATTTTTCTCTTTATGTTTTGAAAATCAATTAAAACGATTCAACTTTTTAAGTAAGCTATTTAATTATTTTATAATATGGATTTTTTTTTCTTTGATTTATAATTATATTAAGTCTTTCTTCTGAGAAATAAAAAAAAAAGGATTTCTATATTGATCATGTTTTTAATGTTTTCAAATTTGAATTTTGAATCAATTTTTGATTAGGAATATTAATTAGTTCCCTTAACGATTTAATTCACTATCTATTTCTTTCTGATGGTATTTGTGCCATTGTGCCAAAAGGATTCTAAATCGAAAAGAACGTATCAATATCTTTTTTTTTTTTTATAATATCATCCCTAGCTTGCGGTGTAGAAAAGAACCGCAGATACGTAATAGAATAGTTTCTGTGGAGGCGATTTCTTATGTTTAATGTGTACCGCACATACGTATGCAAGCGACACGCATAAATCAACCGAGACTTCGCGCAATGGCGTTCGCCAGAATACAAGATAATAGATGCACTCGTTTCCCACATAGAGAGCAACACTTAATCCTCCATTTATGTAACCGCACACGCGCGATATTGCATATACGCAAGATCGTATGATCGAAGATTTTATATTCAATTGATTTGCTATTATGATTTTCTTTAATTATATTTTTTGTTAAAAACTAGATCAACTGATTTTTCCGCAAACATCCTTATCTTTTTAGATAATAATATGCAAAATTGCTTGGAGGAAAGATTACATCTATAGCTATTAACTTATCTGCAGACGCATTATATACGATTTTGATTAAAAATTCTTACGTTTTTTTCGAAGAAATAGGATAGAAAGATAGAAAAAAATACAGACAGAAAATGTACCAAGTATCAATTTATATGTATGAGTTTTGTATAATTGTCCATCTACCAAATATATTTTTTATATTACTTTTGTCACATATATTTCATATTATTCTATATTGATCTTGATATTCTTCACACATAATATGAAAAAACTTGATTACGATAAAAACATATTGCTTCTTCTTTTTTTCTTAAATTAATTTTATTATATCTTTTATTTTATATTATTCTTAAAATTTCTAGTCAGCCATTTATTACAGCTATTTATTAATTCCCGAAAATAACAAAGAAATCTTTGGCATAATTTACCAATTTATATTTATCGAATGCAAATTATAACAGAAAAAAATAGCATATGAAAAAATTGATTTGGTTTGACGTATGTTTCACAAGAAAAGTATCAACATAACTTATTGCTTCTGACGTAACATAATTGTTGTGAGCTCACAATATTATTCATAAACTAATCTTATTTTCAATATCAAGTTTATATATATATATAATATATATAAACTTGACAATATTGAAAATAAGCAACCGCCCAAAAAATTTTACTTCCATTTAGGATTAAAGTTTCTGTCTTTATACAGAGTGCACGTTTTTATTTTGAATGTAAAGATTGGATCACCGCTCATTGTTGTACATTGGCTTGTTTCACAATTATTATTGTTAAATGACACATAATGACATATAATATGACACAAAAATAACATATTTCATCATGCATCGCGTCGAAATTTTTTTCATTCACACTCTTTGCAACATCTCTTTATCTCCTACAATTTCAGCGGAACATTGGTTATCACGCCATGTCATGTCGTTTATCATAGTACTTTGTACAAAACCGTTTTTTGTCTCTCTGTATAATCTAATGTTGTAAAGTCATAATTATCAATAGTATTAATTATAAATAGCAATATACGATTAAGCTAAGCCGACAATTATTATATCATATTCGTGTGTCGGCATTATCACGCTTTGTCACGAAGTATTTCGACACAAAAGGTATTAAAGCCCAATTCTTCAGCTTCCTTAGCTTGCGAAAAAAATAAAAATCACCGAATATTACCGAGCTGTCTCTTTTTCGAGATAAAATTTTCGTATTTATTTTTAATAGAGATATTCTTTTTATAATATATCCAATAACACACACACACAAAAGCAATTTTATCAATTTATATTGAAAATGCTACATAACTTTGCTGGAATTTAAATCTCGATGCTGTAGACACAGAAAAACATATTTTATTTGTGATATTTGAAGGATGATAATTAACGCATAAGATATGTTGTACAGTCTACATATCTTATGCGTATATAAAAAAACGGAAATTACCCAAATTTTACTAATTATAATCCTCGATAAATGAAAAATTAAAGCTTGTGTGAAAATTGGACATTTAAATATCTACTATTACAACACACCGATTTAATATTCATGAGTGAATCGATAATGTGAATTCGTAATCGTATAATCGTTATCGTGTAATCGTGAAACATAATTATCTGATATGTTTTTTATGAGGAGACATTGAAATTTGCTTAAATAATTATACACAGAAAAACATATAGAGAAAAACAACGTGCATCGTAATATCATAAATATATAATATGCGGCAAATTAGTAAGATAAAAAAAATGGTAATATAAATGTATTTTTTTGTTGTTGTTGTCTTTTCTGCTCCATTTTTAACATTATATCTTTTTGAGATTATTTGATATATTACATCTTTCTCTGTTAATGTTTCTCGCGTAACCCTGGACGTACTACGCCATTGTCGGGATTGTATGAGCCTAATCGACGGTAACTCTTGGCAATCTCTCGCTTCTGGACCATCACCATGAAGTACAGTCTTCGTGACGATTGCGCTCGCAGCCATTGCTATACACGACACATAGATTGAAAATCACGCGATACATTGTATGCTAAAAAGCTCCTTGATTAGAATCTTTTTTAGCTTCATTTATATCATACGCAGAACTAGAGCGAAAATGATAAATCAGGGATAAACTGTCTTATATAAACATTGAACATTCAACTTTCTATGTGTAATGCAAAAAATGCAATAAAGTGCACTGCTGTGCTTGAAACATGATCTGAGAAAATATAAATTTATACAAATTAAAGGTTACAAGTTAAATATATTACTTTCTAATCCGAGCTATCAATTTTAATAAAAATATATAATATGATTCTTAATTAACTTTAATTATTCATTTGTCATATATGAATTGGTCGATTATTACAGCCACATATGAACAATTTTTATTCATAATTAAATGAAATTTTATGATTCGAAGAATTTGTAGCGAATTATAATTTTTTCGTAACTTTATAAATTTATTTATTGAGTACATATTTTTTAAATGTATTTTACATAACTTTTCAGTTTTAAAATGTTATGCCAATTTTAAAATTTCATATTCTATTAATTATTAGCTTTCTCTTTGAATATTAATTTCTCAATAAAAAAATGATCAAGTTCTAAAACATGCTAAAGATTTTGTCACTCGTTTACTTCTTTAATATCGTTTATATCGTTTGATTGCTTACAAGAAAGATTATCGATGCATTGAGAAACAAATATCAACATTTTTTTCATTCAATCTCGAAGTATCTAATAAGAGAGAAAATGCATCCCACGATGGGACGCGAAAGACATCACGTATTATCGCGATTCGTTCATTCCGTTTCCAATAAGAAGCATAATTAAGCGTGTCTTAACAATTTGCTCTTGCAATTACGTTGTTCCGCAATAGTTTTTCCGCTTTCTCGATTTTCCGGGCCGCATACATTGGTGACGAGCGCATCATGCGTATCACACGATTGCGGATCCGATAGCAATTGATCACAAATCTATTTTTTAATAGCTATAATAAAATTCGTAATTTTGTTTGACAAATTGTACATTTTTTTCGCTCGCGTAAAATTAATCGCGATAAACCTTGTGATAGAAAAATTTGTTTCCTTAAACATTAGCGTATAATATTATTCCTACTTAAATATCCAATGCATTAATGTATAATATTATTTAATAGCATTATAAAATGAAAATAATCATTTTTCTATTATATTATATTCCAACTTTTATTCTCAACGAAATTTTATTAAGGATTTATTTTCTCTGTATCATTCTAATTTCATTACTTTTTACTTAATTTTTTATTTTTTAGTTTGTTTAATTTTTGTGTTCGTCTATACCAATTTACAGACCCAATAATATGGTGGGCGTGCTATCTACGCGTTTGCAGGAAGTATACGCCAATTGGGAAGCCAGGACGGAAGTGCGAAATGCGGAATCGACAGGCAGTCGATTCACACTGGATGGTAACGGCAATTTTCTTTTCTTTCGTTTTGAATTTATTCTTGCGTAAGTTAGGACTGTACAGTTATTATAGTTAACAAGGATTGTCTCGTATATAATTATCTTCTTGCAGTGAAATTCTATCAAATGAGATGCATACCCGAATAAACACTCTTATCTTGCAAAATATTATGTGCCATATTTGTTTAACGACTCTAAGAGCAAAGATTATTTTCCACATTATCTTTTTCTCGAATCAGCATTTAATAATACTGCTGTAATATATTTATTAATTTTTTGTATCAGTAATGCAACAACAAACATCTACTATATTTTATCCCTATTATTGATCTTATTTCATATTTTTAATTTGATTTAACAATCAATGAGTCTTTGTTTCTCAAATTTTCTTATTTTATATATTTTAAAAGTAGATAAATTATTATACTGTCTAAAGTTCTTTGTTATCATCTTTTATATAGACGACTTTTTTTGTAATGAGTATACATTTGAATTAAACGCGATACGTTCACGATTACAGGTCTCCGGCAGGCCGGGCAAAACTCTCGGCGATATAAGATTCAAGAGAGGGAAGATTGGCGTAAGCTACGCGATTTCTCGTTGTACAAGATTAAGGAAAGCGAGCCCCTACCGCCACGGACCAGACAAAAGCTTTCGTTCCTGCAACAGTGCTGCAACAAGTGCACGCCTGCTTCCAGAGTGAGTTTTTGTACGCGTGACCTATCGCCGTCTTTTATCTCGACTAGCCACGCAAACCCGACCGATTTGTCAATCATCGACATCTTCTCGCGTGTTCATTGCCAATCTAGTCTATCGCGCAATTTCACGCGTGGGCGTGCACGGGTCGAATTAAAATGGCGTAGTTAGTTTAACTTACCGAATTTATATCATTAAATATCGGCGACCTCCGGTTTGATTGCCGTCGATCCATTGTTCGTCGATGCATAAAGTTGAGGGGATATGGCGCAGCGAGGTGAATAAAGACCTACCTTGAGCTGTTTGTGATTTCTAATAAAATTGCTAAAAAATTAGTGAGAATTATTTTAATTATTGAAGTATGTTATACATGTGATTTAATCTATATTAAATATCTTATTCTATCTTAATGCATTATAACTTGAAAGCATCTTATAACATGCAATGTTTTATAACTAATAACTAATAGACACGTTTTTACGACTTATCTACAAAATATTTGCTTTATAGGTTCATTTATTAATCAGAATTTAATCGATATTTATTTGAGATATTAAAGAGAGGGCTAGTTGATTATTATCCGTGGTAAAATTTTTTAGAGAACTTAATATTATCTAGGATCTAAAGCAATAATTCGTTTTGTTTATGCGAAGATTGTCAAGATTCATTACATCTTTATTCGCGAAACCGATATTCATTGACAGTCATATAATTGCAATGCGACCAAAATGCGCGTAAGAGAAGTCGCGTGCTTTAGTCGTTATTTAAAATCACAAGAAAGGTTTCTATATATCGTCGGACGACATGAACGACACTAAAAATACATTTAGTCGAGATCGTTTAGCCAGATGCTACGTTCCTTAGTCTCGTAACCACGCGGAACGCGAGTTTTACGCATCTGTCTCGTGACTTTTCGCAATCACATTTTTTACAATAATTCACACTAATCCCCGACTCGCGTTATCGGTACAGCTTCCGTAAAATGTTCCGTTTCTTTTTACACCCACGATCGTGATCTATTTTTTGATACGCAACTAGAGAGACCGTATAAGAGCAAGGTGTGGTAGAGCACCGCAAGCAACGATGACGCAAATAAATCGTTCAAAGATCAACCGCCTGTAAAGATTTCAAGACGAAATTCTGCGAACGGCGTCTTGTCATTTTACGCGAAACGCGCGCCCGTGCATTTATGGCATTTGTCTGTATGACGCATCGACTGCTGCATTATTACAACGACATTTTGTAATATCGTATTGTCTGATAGATCAGAATCATATGATTGGACGTCACTCATTATCAGTGCTCTCGCGATACTTGCAGTTATTATATCTTCATTACCTAATTAAAAGATGTCCTCTGACACGCGTTTAATTATATAACTCCTCTTTAATATTATTTGCTCATCCTTGGATAAGAGCAATTATCACGCACGTATGTGCGCATCAATGCGTGAGTTTTGCCTTGATGGAAACTTAAATTCCAATCCTCTCCGAAGCAGAATCGGAAAAAGAGAGATCCATTAAAAGAGATCCAGTTTGGTGACACACATATTTCGAGTTATATTTAATGAACGCTGCGCTTTTTTTGTGTCCGTAAAATATTTTAGATGACTTTGAATTTTTTACATTTCTTATAATTAATTATCTCGATAATGATATTGGATGAAGATTTTATGATTTGATCAGAAAATCAATGTAAACAATTATGCTTTAAAGTGATGGAAAAGTGTCTATAAACTTATGAATCACGAGAGATTTTGTAATCGTTATCACATAACAGTAATGGCAGTTGATATGTTTACATTAAACATGTATTTGATTTTTTGATGGTAAGAGAAATGTGCGAGGAACCACGTGGATTCGTATCACGGTGGTGGCGTATTGTAATCGTTCGGGGATACCCAAAAAATGTAAGTTGGCGATAACAAGCTAACATAATCAATTTTATAATATTTTTATCCTGAATGTTTCAAAGTTTCTGATTAGAGAACTAGAAAAATTAATTGTAAAGTAGCTGTAATTGGAAAATCACTTAGTTCAAAACATTATGCCCTTATAAATTTCTAAAAGAATAAATTTTAACCTCTTCTTTGTGCTTCCTCTTACTGTATCTTATATATTTAATGTGTGCGTGTGTGTATATATAATGTAAATTTTAATATATACAGGGTGGTCCATTTTAAAAGAGTCAGTCAAATATCTCGAAAAATATGGAAGATACGGAAAAAAGTTTCAGACAAAAGTTGTTTGGTTCGAAGGGGAACATAAGACGGTGCCATTGATGTGACCTTGGATAGTCATTTGAAGGTCACATGAAGGTCACTTTCAATTTCTTAAATGGAAACCCCCATTTTTCATTGCATATTCTTATAACTTATGTCGAGAGCTTTCCAAAACACTACAAAAAAGTATTTTTTTATTAAATACTTTTTGAGTTATTTTATATTTTAATCTGACATATTTCGATATAAAAATTAAAATATCTCGTAAAATATTTAGTTCTCGATAATCTTACCGTAATACTTTTATGTACAGAATAATAACACAAATCAATCAGTGTAAAGAAAAAAACAAATAATTGTTTTAAAAAATACATTATAAATACATTATAAATAATTACATACTTTTTCTTAAAAACAATTATTTTTCCGTATCTTCCATATTTTTCGAGATATTTGACTGGCTCTTTTAAAATGGACCACCCTGTATATATAATCTCTTCAATCTTGTAATCTTAATAAAAGTACATGTTTCATTTTTTACTTGACAGGAGTCGTTAGTAACTACTGTGCGCGAGAAACAGCAACTGCATCCGTTCGGTCTAAACATATTGCTGGTAAAACCAGGTCCCACACTTTTCTCAAGAATATTCAATTGTGTATCTTATGTCTCGAGCTTCAAGAGGTATAACTATCCAATGATCACGCAGACGGTAAGTTGCTATTTCATAAATACTTGTCTCGAAAGAAGATAATTTTATCTTTGTCAAAGATTCATACTCTCGTTGTGTACCGTAGATCCTAAACGACGAACGATTGAAAGACGCTATCACGCTAACTGCCTGGGACACAGTTAAAAATGAGGGTTGCAGTGAGGACAAGGCATTCGCGAAGGCGAAAACCAGAGCCAAGAACATATTACTGCAAATGGAGAGCAGATGCAGCGACGCCTTGCTCAAGATAATCGCGTGGCTAATATATAAACTGCTGCCCTGTTTCATACAATCCGCCGTTGTATTGCCCTCACAAATAGAATTGTTGAAGAAGGCGAACGACACCGGTTTACCGCTCGTGCTGCTACCGCTGCATCGCAGTCATCTAGACTACATAATGATCAGCTTTCTCATGGTTACGAATAACATAAGAAATCCGTTAATTGCAGCAGGGGATAATTTGAAGATTCCATTTTTTGGGTAAGCTTAGGATCTAACACCAATCTCTTATTCTAACAGTTATCTAACGTTTATAAAAATACATTTGTATATCGATTGATATTATTAGATGGTTGCTGAGAGGTTTGGGTGCTTTCTTCATCAAACGTCGTATCGATCCGATAGCGGGACGCAAGGATCTTCTCTACCGCGCGATTCTTCAGGCGTACATCATGGAGAATCTTCGTGCCGGATACAACATGGAATTCTTTGTGGAGGGCGGTCGCACGAGAACCGGCAAGCCTTGCATGCCAAAAAGCGGTATTCTGGGCGTCATTGTCGACGCGTACATGGACGGTACAATCGAAGATGCATTATTGATACCGATAGCGATGAACTATGAACGACTGGTGGATGGAAATTTCGTCAGGGAACAATTAGGACAACCGAAGAAAATGGAGACTTTCACTTCGGCAATAAAAGCCATGTGGTCAACGCTCATGGGCCACTACGGTATCGTCAAGATCGATTTCTGTCAACCATTTTCTCTTAGGGTGAGATAATTATTCTTACATCAAATAAAAATTTGCCATATCGGTGACCACAAGAGCTGTTAATATGGAAAAAATTTTCAACAGGAAATGGTAAAGACCTTCCAAGCTCAACAAAATAGAATCCCTCTTCGATCACCATCGAAACGACCTTTAAAATATACTATGTCGAATTCATCTCTTTACGGTACAGATGTTATTGTAGAAGAACATCGTCAATTGGTGGACATGATCGCCCGCCATGTTGTGTATGGTGAGTAAAAATGATTATTATAGAATTTTGTCGGCTTTAGTATGGAGATCCTATGAATTAAATATTACTTGGATATATTTTTCTATCAATCGCAAAATAATATTATTCAAATGACACTGATTTCTTACAGAATCAGTAAAATTTAACGCGCTTTCTCTACTATTTCTTATAAAATAATTTTTTATTAATCTGGACTATTATCTCTAATCGCTTCCAGATTCATCCAAATCCACACCAATCATGTCGACCAATGTTGTTGCATTTTTACTATTAAATAGGTTTAGAGACGGTTGTACATTAGATAAATTGGTCGAAGCGTTCGAATCGATACGGCTAGAGCTGGAATTTAACAACATGGATGTAGCCTTTTGTGGAGAGAATATTGATATTATTAAACACGCGGTTAGTGGACGATAAATAAAATGTAGAGCTGTAGAGAAAAAAAATGAATAAATTTATCAATCGTTGAATTATATAGCTGGATATCCTGGGCCCGGGCTTAGTGATGCAACAGCGACAAGAAATCACTGAATCTGTCGATGGCGATCAGTCTTACAAATCAAACGTTGTCATCGCAATCCGTCCTGTGTCGATTCTGCCAAATGTGATCGAGTTATCGTACTATAGCAACACTATGTTGCTATATTATGTTATGGACAGCATAGTAGGTAAGATATTCAACAGAATCGGCGAGTCACTTTTGATTCTGTAACGAAATCTATTGTTATATTTTCAGTAACTGCTTTGTATGCTGAATTGCAGTCACAGATTAACGATCCGATCGCAATTGCCGAGAACAATATTACAGTGCTCCAAGGCAGTTTGATCGATCGAGCACTCAAATTGTGTGACATTCTGAGGTATGAGTTCATTTTCTGCAGGCCTTGCCAAGAGCTTGAAGATATAGTTCTCGACACGATATATAAATTCACACATAAAGGCATTATCAGTAAACAAGAGGTATGTTTTGTGTATTTCGATAGATAATCAAATATCTCTCTCTTGGATCGACATAAAAAAAAAAAATGATTTTGACAGAGAGCTTACCTTGAGGATGAGCTTTGGAGTAAAAGATATGCGACAAGTTTTGACGACAGTTCGGATGAAGAATACCAGAGAGAACAAAAAATCTGCAACATTAAATATAAAGTAAATTGAATTTTTTAAACATTGATAGAATATTTTTGTGTATGAGAATAGCTATATATAACACTGTAATAACGAAATAACATCAACATAATAGAGAATTCAGTTGGATATACTAGTGCACATTGGTGGACATTAAAGATTATCGTACACAAATTTACAATATAACCATCAGTAATTAAACATTAAGATAATTAGTATTAATAGTATGAGTTATCATTAATTGTATACTAATTATATAAGAGCATGATTTCATATTTGTGATTTATATGTTTTTTAATCATTTTTAGCTGAGTTTAAACCCAGAGCACTCCAGTCACATGGAATTCCTGCATATGGCATTACGGCCGTTAATCGATACGTATACATGTAGCGCTTTCAATTTGATGAAGCTAGTCGGCCGTCAACTCTGCGAGCGAGATTTAGTCCAAGAAGTATTGAGCGAAATCAAAACTAATTTGGACGGAGGCATAGTTAGTTACGGTGAGTAATAATGTCTATAAAAATCAATGATCTCAATTAGATTCAAGTATAAATTCAAACTCAATTAGATTCAAATGTTATAAAATTCTATTTACTTCAATTTTGCATTTTGCGTAAATTTGTTTACAATATGCGAAATAATTATGCAGTTTTGTGAGGCCATTGACTTAACAAAAAAGATGGAGATTTTTTCACATGGATTTTTTTTTATTCTGGTATTTTTTTTTTCTTATAATAGGAGAGAGTTTATGCGTCGATCCGATAAAGAACTCCTTCAAGCTTTTCGAAAAGTGGAATGTCCTAGAGTGTCACATGCAAGAAAACATTAAAATTTTCTACTTGAAAGAAGATTACGATAAAGAGGTGATAACGAAAAACGTATACGATACTTTAGCAACTTTTAAATGGACTAGAAACGTGAATTAAAATGTGATGATACTTTCTATTTTGCGTAATCAAAAAGAATCTTCAATATTTTTTTATATCTTTTACAGCATCTTATTGTAATATGTTCGTTCAAGTGTTTTTTGTAAACATTGTCGTACACGTGTTTAAATACATATAACTATAAGTACACATAATACATATGTATTATAGTATATATTTATGAATATAGTGCGTACATATATGTATACATATATATATATATCATATATAATATATGTATATATTATATATAGCTTTATTTTAGAGACAAATTAAAGAAACTATTGTAGTATATCACTTGTGGATGTTCCTAAAAGCAATGTGCAATTCACATTCACAATGAAATACTTAAAGTCCTATTAATGAGAAACTGTACAAATGCAAGATCATAAACTATAGATCTGAGTTATTGGTTGTATCATAAAATATTTGTACGAATAAACAGGTAATATTATTTCGCCTAAAGACGTTATTGATCTGTAGCTCATAATATAGATAAAGAAAATTGTGCACATGTATGTTTATTTTTCAATGATCTTGTTTCATTATTAATTTAATAATTTGTTAAATATATATCTCCAATCAATGTTTCTTTTAAATTTGCAAAAATTTTATATATCTATCTGCAATGTAAGTACTTTAAAATTTTACGGTCGACGAAATCGGGTAACTTCTCCTGAGACTCATGCACTTTTCTCTATCGATGAAGAGCGCGTCTGTTTCGGACTTCAAATCGCTTTCCAGATTAGACCTCGTGCGTAAGAGTTGTTGATATTGTGCCTCACACTGTTGCAATATCAAATTCATATCGTATACCATTTTATTAATATCCTTCACCTCTTTAATTATCCTGTAGAACGTCCAAGTATTATCGTTTTAATAGTCATATGTGTAAATGATTCTAGCAAACCTGAATTGGGCATGATCCTTGCATAGTTCAGCTTCCGGACAGTACATTCTGGTCTCCGGTCGCATGTTTGCAACTTTCAGTTCTGAACCTTTATCGGCGATGGTCTTTTGTATTAGTTTCATGTTCTTATCGATGTCCAAGATTTCTTTTTGTATCTAAAAAATTCAATACAGATCGAACTTAACACATAAGAATGATATAAATATTTAAAAATTTTGCATAATCTTTCAGATGTTCTTTAGATGTCTTGTATTATTTGAAATGCTAATAAAAATCCGCGTAATCTTATTGTAATCTTAATTTCTTGTGCTACTACCTTATGCAAATGTGTTTGTAGTTTTTCCTTTGTTTCCAGTATTTCAATAACTCTTCTGTCCAGCGCCTCATTGGTGTTTTCCCAAGCTTTATATATCTTGTAGCTCACAGCGCTTATGGCACTATCGATGTCACTTCGTAATTGACATGATTTCACACATTCTGCCTCTGATTTCTTCACCACATTGTTTGCCGTTTCCGCCCAAGATTCGATCTCGGTGATACTGTAAAAGGATAATTGGGAAAGAAATGAAGCGTATAAAGATTAATAGATTTCTTTTAAATATATGCAGTTAGATAAGTATTAATTTTTATCTAAAAATCACACATATCTCGTTTAACAGACTAAATGTGAAATAAATATTGAATAATATAATGAAATTTCATTTTCTGAGTTTTTTTTTGCTTTTTTTTGAATCAAATACTACACATCCGTTTACGAATAGAAAATTTTTAATAATCACCTAGGATCGTATTTTTCTGTTTCATCATAATATTGCAAGTCTCGGCTAAAATCATTTATCTGGTGACACATGTCGATTCCTAATGCTGTTTTCTTGTTCCGTATATTTATTTGCAGCTGATGTTGCATCGCTCGATTATTTGTCAACTGAAAGATGCGATAGAATGAGATTTTCAAGATTAACGTCATGTATTACTCGCAAGCATACGACATACCTGATTGATACATTTATTTGTGAACTGTTCTAATTTCTTCTCACAATTTCTTACTGTTTCAATTTCTTTCAGCAGAGTACTTTCAACGTCATCATGAACTAAATCAGCATCTATCAACATTAATTGATGTGTAAGTCTTATAGAAGTTACATTTTTACAGGAACTCAACTCTCATTCGAGGATATATTATGTTTTTATATCGATTATTTATTTTCAATTGATACATCTAGTGACTGAGTCTATTATATTCCAATATAAAGCGAAGTACCTTTTCTTGACTCTCGATGATAAAGACATTCTTGCGCGATATGTAGCTGTCGCTCGATATTCTGAATCGTAATTTGCAGATCGTGACGACATTCCTGCATTTTATCGTCTTCGGTGATTAACTTCTCCAACTCCGACGCTATTTCGTTCCACCAAGAAGTAATCCTCTCTTCAAGTTTTCGGCTATTCTTTATTTGTTTCTTTTGTATCATTTCGTCAGCTTCTCTGAGATAAATAATTATAACACAGCAACACAGTATACTTTTTGTATGGAAGTATTATCCGATTACATATAATTTATTTAATTTTAATTTTAAAGACAAATTTCAATTCAAAACTTTTTATTAAAAAAATACAGAGACATTAAATCAAAGAAAAATTAATGTTAAAAAACCTATGAACAATTTTTTATTTAATTTAAAAATAGATACATTAAGTATCGAACTTTGAAGATTTCGCCTACTTTATTAAGCGTTCACTGTCCTTGCGTAATTTTTCGGAATAACACATATTCACATCCGCTTCATTGTAGAGTCTGATTTGATTCTGCTTCCAATCATATAGAGTGTATCGCATATTAAGCGCAGCACGTGCCGCGTGCGAAGGACTACGATCAAAACCAGTTACTAAATTCGGAAATTTTAAAGGCTTCGTCGTCATTCCATGTGGTATGCGAGAAGCGCCCATCATCAAATTCGTTATGGGTTGTGCAAACCTTGCTTTTTTTTGAATCAAATACTACACATCCGTTTACGAATAGAAAATTTTTAATAATCACCTAGGATCGTATTTTTATTAAGCGCAGCACGTGCCGCGTGCGAAGGACTACGATCAAAACCAGTTACTAAATTCGGAAATTTTAAAGGCTTCGTCGTCATTCCATGTGGTATGCGAGAAGCGCCCATCATCAAATTCGTTATGGGTTGTGCAAACCTATGCAGAATAGATTATCCTTTTTTTTTAAATAAGAGAAACATTTTTGAACATAATATCTTGAAATTAAATTTATCTTGTACTGTGTATGTAAACTATTTGTTATAATATTTTAATAACTATATCACAAGGAAAATGTTACTAAATTATTAATTTTTAATGCTATATATATATAGACGATAAGAGAAATACATATACTAATGATATTTAATTGTTTAAAAATCACAGTTTTTTATGAAAAATAGTGTAAAATGTTTACTAATTAAAAAATTGGAGATATATATGCGTTTTTAATTTTTGGAAAGATAAAAAGTTACCTACAAGGGAGCCGTCTCCAGAATTTTGTATCCCAATGTAGGATGCCAAGGATGAGACTTTGAGGTTTTGCGAAATTCTCCAGTTCTGACCGAAACTGGAAGATCAGCAGCTTGTTCCATACATGATAGAATACCGATTGTACTCCATGGTTGGAGTTGCTAGAAGGAATAGATATATAATTAATCAATAATAAATAAATAATGTGTATGTTATGTATAAAACAAGTCAGTTGACGCAAAATCACAAGTCGTTCCTCGAATAAATTTTGTATTTTTGTTGTTCAATAAAAGTAAGCAAGTTTTCATTTATTAATCATCTTGTGTCTAATTGATATGAATGGCAAATCATATAAATTAAAATATTATATATACTTAGTGATATTTACAGAATATATAACGGTTTCGGTCCTCTTCTCGCTTTTAATGTTAGCCATTATCGTTTACAATAATTTCGTAATTTTTTTATGTTCGAAGAAGATATACAAACAGATACAATTTCTCTCAAAAGACGTACATACATAACTACTCTGAAATGATCGCTAAATCAAAATTCACAATTTCAAAACGCGATTATCCTGAAATAATTGCTAAACATTAAACGTTAACATTAAAACAGGTATTACCCAGACAGCACAATGACGTTTTAAAAACGTATTAAAAATATACGTATTGGACGTTTCGTACGTATTTGAAACATCAAGACATTAGAGCCTCAGTCATTTTTAGGACATTTTAAAGATGTCCAGTGTTACTTTCTTGGACATCCGAAAAATGTCCATTTTAAGGATTATAAACGGACTAAAATTGGATCTGTTTCAAACATTGAACGTATTTTTTAAAATAGGTATATAGGTGCAGGTAGAGTATTGCTCATTTTTAATGCAAATTGAAGTTAACTTGTTAGCAATTTATTAATTGCGCAAAATATTGTGACTGCTACTAACAAATTAAGTTCCTAATATAGCATTATAATCAAACTTTAATAGAAAAAGAATAAATTCAATTTAGTAGTTTTTATTATATTAAGTTTTATTATATTATATTAAGTTTTTTATTTTGTTTTTATTATACGTATTACTATATTAATTATATAAAATAAAGTTTTCATTATACAGTAAGTAATTTTGTATTATAGTATATAATAATGCCTTCAAAAAATTTTTTTAAATGTGTTTATTATTATTATTATTAGATTCTATATAGAAGATGAGTAAGAAAAGTCCTCGAAGAAAGAAGAGGGGGATTTTTCTTATATCTTTCATCAATATTCTTTTATCTTACGAGATACCTTGCGATAGGCGTGTAGCGTTCTTTCAAAATCCGGAAACATATCGACCACGTGACGCGCATCATATGATCACGAGGTGGTAGTCAGGTGCTTCGGAGTGCCTTCTGCTCTTGTTAGTGTGGTGCTCTCTTGATCTGTGCATTTGGCTCGACTCGCTCCAAATTCAGCTTTACGATGACAGGTAGTGCGAGAAAAGCGAGCCCGCTCCACGCACCGCTCTTTGTCAATTCGCGTTTTCCCATGCCGGTACGCCCGTTGTGATATGGTGCCCGCACAACGAATCGTCCGATCACAATTCGCCGTTGAAAATGGCACGCTCAAATCCGCGACAGAAACTGTCGTCGGAGGAATTCGAAGAGATCCTGTCACAGTCGGGCGTGATGGAACCAACGATTGTCGTCGCCGAAGAATTGTGCGTTGAGGATCTGAAAAATAACAAGGTTAGAAAAGAACTTTCATTGCTTGTCAATCTACATTCTTCTTGGCTATAGTTTCCTGCAAATCTGTTCCACAAAAAAAGAGTATACATTATTTATTTTTAGAGATTATGAGATAAAATTGTTGTACGAATGTTATAGGTACTGTCAATCGCCACCAACGGCTCGAAATTATATTATTTCCCGTGTGTTCTCAAACCGAACACGATTTTTGAAAAGATTTATAGCGACAAACAGATAAGAACGATAGAGGACATAAACGATGATCATGAGTTAAACATGGTTTTGAAGGACACCGATTCAAGCGAGTGCATAGCACTTACAGGAAAGCAATGCCGTTATAGTCAAACTGAACGCATAAAAAGGGAAGCTTCTGAAAACGATACCACAGAATTTAAGATAAAAACTGATAAAGTTTTGTTCTATTCCAGTAAATCACTGTACTTCGAGGTAAAATAGTTGTTGAATTTAATATTATACAAGTAATCCTATAATAAATTTCAGAAAACTTTAGGGTCTTTTTTTTTAATTTTTATACATTAAAAGCAATAAAAAAACAAACAATTTACCAAAAATACTAAGAGAAACATTGATATCAATGAAAACAGAATATATTAATAAAACTTACATAGATAAAATAAGTCTTTTCATTGCAGATACCTGAAAACTCAAAAAATGCTTTAGAACTTCCTGCATCCAAAGTAACTGGAGCATCAACTCATGAGAAAGATGATACATTGATTTTAACCATCAAGTTTTCCAACATTGAGGACATTAACAATCTGATGCTGGATTTCTCCTTTCCGGTTAAAAGCATGGGCTACTACACATTGGATAAGATCACTTATGATATAAACGGCAAAAACGGCGTTCTATTGACCAAGCGGGACATTTATTTCCCAAAAACGTTTTCTTATCACTGTTCATTGCACACCATCTTTGCTAACGATACCGTGCGATTACGTATCATGGATATGCAAGTCCAAGTCAATCATACGAATGCGATGTTCAGCGATGCATACGACTGTGTTGGCTTCACTAGTATACCGATTTGGACGGGAATATTCGTAACCGCGATACTGGCCTTAATTATGATATGGGCACTCACTATGATCATGGATATCCGAACAATGGACAGATTCGATGATCCTAAAGGAAAAACTATCACGATCTCTTCTGCGGAGTAGAGAGATAATAATAATGGAGACTTTTCTGCGTAATGCGATTGTAAGTATTACTCGTGCGAAATCTATTATAGTATAGATAATATCAAGTCATAGTATCTTGTGTCAATTGTTCGCAATTACAATTGTGTTCTGAACATTTAATTCCCTTATTTGAATATCATATATTGTTAGAAACAAGATCCTATCAAAAGAGTAGTAATGATAATGCCACTCTTATTATAAAGAATTTTATTCGATGTATAAATATCATTCCGTTGTATGATATCCTTACCTTAATTTCGATATTTATATCGTTTAATATTTGCGTGTTTGTTGTTTGTATGATATAATGATTATGAAATTCTTGTTAGCATTTAGTATATACTATACCTAGAGAAAAACTTATATAAAATTATTTGACTATATATGAATTAAGATAGTGCACAATGTACACCATATATGCCAAATACAGACACAAACACTAAAGCGTACATCATCAATAGAAAAAAGAATTTTGTGTAACCATATGTATCCACAGTTGTGTGCAATACCATTGACTATTCATTTGTACAGCGCATTGTAATATTTATTATCTTTGAGAAAAGTAACAAAGTAAAACAGATCATAAACTAAAAGCTGTTATACAATAGACAGATAAAATTTTAGCCAAGGAAGCGCCTTCAGAAAATGGTACTCACGCTTATATAAGCGGCTTACTTATTAATAAGAATTTGTAAAAATATGTAATATATAAGCTACAATATATATATATATATATATATAAATCTTTAATATAATGTATAAGAAAGATATATACAGAATATAAACGTCGCGTAAAAATGAGATTCGTGACAATTCTTTGACAATTCATTCACAGACTGGAATATCGATACCGTGAATTATCATAAATACCATGGAATACGGTGGTAAGATCACAGGATACGTAGGATCCAATATTATAGATTGAAACGGCGGTAGGTCTCCGTTCGGCTGCAGCTTCAATACTTTGCCATTCAATTTTATCTCGCTGCAAAAAAATAAAATAGTAATTCTTATTTTTAGATTTACATTGATTCTCATCTTCTCACTTTGATAAACCGTTTAACGCTTTAATTAGATGTTGCCGTTGAAATTTTGGTTTACAATATAATAATTTCTATACAATGTATATAATTTCTTCATATCAAAAAGTTAAAATTCAGAGAATTACGTATAGACACATGTTCAATTATAAAAAAATTAAATTTTTTTTGTTTTACGTACCTTGATTGAAGATTGTCGGCGGTCAAAGAGTAAAAGAATATCTTCACAATTTTACCAGAGTGTACAACTTCTGGAATATTTATATGAACTGCGATCTTGTCCATATTCATTCCATAAATTGTGACCGCCGGCACTCTGGCGATCCGAGCTTCTTTCGGCGTGCAATGCGCGTAAAGTCGTACATAACCGAAATTGTCAGACGTGAGCAATTTCAGGACTTTCTCCGATACGAATTGCTTATAAAAGACGCTGACCCACCAATCGGGATTTGGCGTAAGGTTCAGCGATATCATAGCGTAATCTCCACCGAATAGTGACTGTCTAGTGACGACGTTCAATCCCGCGCTAGCACTGTAGCCCAATTTATCCAGCCACAGAAATCCGGCTACGAATCTGTCGGATAATTCGGGCGCTCCTCCTCCATACGCAGTGCTGGTTTCCGCTGTCAATTATATATCTTTTATGCTTTTTATTAAATTTAACTTCTCGCGCTTACTAATCGCAATGCGATTGCGATAAAAAAAAATGGCACGTTTGCTACAGTCTTAAAAATAATTACATGTTTAAAAACGATAAATACATATATATGTATAATTACTGGAGTATAAGTATGATTTAGGGAAATTGTTCTCTGAAAATTGAACTAAAAGCGAGAAATAAGATTATAAATCTAAAGAGAGAACTTTTTTCCCAATTCTAATGTAAAATACATACACAGCCACATAGAAACATTTTTCCCTGATGCAGCGATGAATTCCCCCATGGATTTGATTTGTGCCGGTAACCAATTAAATATGAGAGGATTCACAAAGTCTTTAACTATAGCTTCTCGCCCATTCAGATAATACTGATGCCAAGTGATATAATTCACAGTACTGCTTTGACTTCTTAAAAATATCTCAGCATATTCCTCTCCCATATGACTCCGTTCTCCGACATGATTCACTTCCGGTCCGACGAGGATGCTATCGACGTACCCCGCCTCGTCTAACAATTGCCTCAAACGATCATAATTCTTTGCAAGTTCGTTTGCGGAGATCGTCATGTTGAATACGTGTTTAAAGGAATTCGGTTCTGAAGATGTTCGGAATAAATAATCCGAATTTTACGCGTTATTGTAATTATACAAAGTTTTTTTACATATATCAACTCTTTGCCTTTGTTATATTTACTTACCATTTCCTAATTGCCAATCTAATTCCATGGCATGATTCTTAGCAAAGGTGATAATCTTTTGCGCATTAGTGTCATTCCAAGATCCATCTGGATTTCTGAGCAACACATTCAGATCAAAGATCATTCGCAACTTGGACTTCACTGCAAAATTGTAGACAGTGAGCAAGTCTGTGCCAGAAATGGTAAAATTGCTGATATCTTGGCCATCCACAGGACTGAGAATCTCTTCAGATGAGCGTTGCACAATCTGAATTATGAAATACATTAAAATAGCGGCAAATTGAGATTCCAAATAGATTTATAGTAATTAATATCTGTGACTTGGGAAATAGATAAAATAGGTAAATAGAATTTCTGTCAATATTATATTAATAACTCATAAGATTATTTTATATTACAAGAAGAAACATATTTGCGAACCAACCTGATTCTGATCAAATATTAGGCAATCCGCAGATGTTCCACCCACTCTAACATAAGCGGGGCTCAAATGACGGCCCAAGTTGATAAATTTCTCCTGTTCGACGGGCAATTCGTTCATCCTTCGAAGTAAGGACGTGTCGAGACCAAATGATAAAAACTTGTCAGAAACTGTGTGTAGGAGAGATTGCCGTCGATCCAAGTGCAATACATGTGTACGGATTGTTGGAATATATGCATTAGGATTCCATAACGAGAGTATCAACAGTGTCGAACATAGACCCAATGCAGTGCAACAGAGAATGAAGCGGATTGTCGAGTCTGCAATAGAAAAAAATGAATAATTTGTCAGCAAGAAAAAACATACTAGACTGTAAAGAATGAAAGAACTATATGTAAATATGAATGCTTTCAAAATGTATTAATATTAATAACGTACAAAACAGATATACAAATCAATAAATAAATTTATAACTTGAGAATCGCATACGAATACAAATTATAAATCAAAATATGATCACGTGACCGGAAATTTCCCGGCAAAGATAGCGGCAGCACCGTTCGCCTTACCGGCGATAAGAGAGGATAATTCGCATATAAGAGAGGATGATTCGCGTTAATTGAGAAAGAGAAGACAGTTGCGAGAAAGTGTCCGTTTCAGGTTTCAGATTAAAGCGAGATTTAGTTTAGATCGAGGCGAGCGAGGCAGAAAATCATGATGTTTGTCCCATGCATTTTCTCGATATTCATTCCACGCATATCACGAATTGTAACTCACTGCTTTGTATATGGGCATCGTTCAGATTCTGATACTGATTCTTGCCCCAATTATTGCTCGCGAAGTAGTTCATCGTGGTCAAAGAAGTTTTCCCAGGTTTCCCCGGGTTAGTCGAACCGACGTCGCGAATGTCACACGTCAAACGCGCATTCGCCGCTCTTTTTGCGCATCGGCGAACAATTGACAAATCGAATAATCGGAACTTCCGCCTCGCGTCGAGATAAAGCGATTGAGGCGGACGTGACAAAAAAGAGAGAGAGAGAGAGAGAGAGAGAGAGATGGTTCTATATTCGTATGGTCTCATTTTTCAAAACAAAAATGAACTAATATCGTGAATTGAGAAAAAATCTTGATAATTTTTTGAAAATCGTAATAGTTTTTCTTTAAAATAATTAACGACAATTCAATAAAAGTAATACAAAGAACCTCGCAATTATTCTCAGAACTTACCGTTTCTGTAAAAAAATTTCTTGACTTTAGTCGTAATCACTGGAATGTTACTTGTTGTTAAATGAATCGCGCGTCTTTTGCAATCCGATTTTTTTCGCACGTAACGTTTCGTTCGCTCGTTTACGATGATTTCTGTATGACGAGCTCGCCCGATGATTTTCACAATGCAAACTAGCTGATTTTTTGTCAGAAGTAGATGCAGTTTGACATTCCGGAGAGAATACTTCGTTCATTGTGCAGACTGTTTCCTCGATACTTGTACTCGATTCTTTCTCTGTATTGATAGATTGTAATTTCTTTGTCTTCGGCTTCTGTCGCCGACATTTTCGCATTTTGCAAGCTGCAGATAATTGCATATCGATTCTAAAATTAGCATATTTAGATATATATATGTAACATATATATATAATTTTACAACTTTAAAAACTTAAAATAATGAATGATCGGAGAAATATATTCTAATGAAACAATTTTAAAGGACTAAACCTTTTGGCGAAGTCTCTCTTGTACAAATCGAATCGGAGCTAGAAGTCGAGGAATTGGGAGCGCAAGATCGGCTTCTGTTCACGGTGCGATTCCTATAGGAAACACTATGCCGACGCTTCCTTCTCGCGGTTAATTTATGTCGCGATTCCGAGTTGCTCAATTCGTCTTCCGCCCAGAATTGCCGATCGGCATCGTCCGATATCGGTAAAACTGCACCGGAAGGCTTTAAATACGCGATTAATGAACAATTTTACGGCTTAGATACAATAATGCAATGTAATGTTAAAAATTAAATTTTGCTCTGATTAGTCAGAGTATAATTTTGACTCTTTGGAAAACAAGCAGATTGTCAGATTTGCTACTTTAATGTCATTTGCGACTATCTCCGCAACTTTTATAAAATTAATATATATCTTTGACATACAATAATCTCATTCGCGTTTGAAATATGATAGAGTTTTTAGATCCCCAATTCGTGCAATAATCCTCGCCCATATATTCTTTTTCATCGCCACTTTGCTTACAATTTCGCCGAAGGTGTCCAAAACGCGATCCCTTCTCTTTTCTCTACCATCAGAAGCACGATATTCATAACCTTCCTCTTCGGAACTACACATCTTCGCATCTCCCCAAGCGCAATAATAACCCATATTTCAAAGTTACATATGTATACAAGTCACATGCACAAGTTATAATTATATATATGATGCGCGATATTTTACGGTTATTTAAACATACTAGTAAATTTTGATGATATAATCGAATAAACAATTTACCGAATATATACAAAGGCGAGATGTGTAGTGTTTTTTTCGTAATTTGTGGTATTTATGTCAGGTTATCGCGCGATCATGTAAGTTTGTCGGATGACTAACTTAAGTACATACTTAATTCCGTGAAACGCATCGATCTTCTTCTGAATCTTTGTTTATTACACGTTTGCAAGAAACTAAATGTACAATAGACATCTTTGACAGCAAAAAAAAACTTATTTATATTATACTTATCTTTTCATCTTTGTTAATCTTTTTAATATTTAAAAATAAAGAAGAGAGATAACGAACAAGAGTCAAATTAAAGAAATAATTTTATAATATTTAAACATTTTATAGCTGTCAGAGTTGTCACATGAATATCGTAGCTTTATAATTAATTATAAAGTAAGAGAATTAAATCTATCTCATAATAGATGTAAAATAATTATATCACAAACTTCTCCCATATGTTTCGGGTATCGCTTATATTATCACAGGCGATACCAATACATAGTTCTCAATGCCTGTTTCTTACTTTTTCTCTTTCACATTACCTTCCTTCATCTCCAATATGTTCGAGACACAAACGCAAATCTTTCTGTTTCATTTATATAGCTTGTTAATGTAATTAATCGTTTTCGGATTTTCTGCGTTTCTTCGAACGCGGACTGTCGGTGTCGTGAGGACTCGGAGTGATGTGACTTCTTTTTCGCTTAATGCTGCTCTCGCTTGCCTCGCTGCTACTGCTCGCAGCAGTTCTGGTCTCCCTTCGAAAGGATCCCTCTCCCGTTACTTGTACTAATATCTAAAATCAATCACATAATTAATGATACTCAATATTACACGTGCATTGTTTAAGATATTATAAGAGATGTGCAATAATACAATCTAAAATGCATGTAAAAATATTTTTACTCGCTGTGCATATATGAAATTGCTTTTTCTCTGATTGATAATTCTCTAAAACACTTTCAAATAATCCTAATATTTAATACACTTTTAAATAGTTTAGAACTATACATATAATTTTTAGCAAAAAAAAAAAAATATATGTACGATTAATAAACTATATTTTCTTTACCTGCATATGTTGCAAGCACTCTTCTTGCATCGAAACTGCCATTTTATAGATAAACGTATCATGTTTGTTGTACATAATGGCGTTCTGAAACATAAGCATAACATCCCTCTGAAAGTGCATGGTCGATCTAATCGTGCCGTTGTCAATGTTTTTTTTGATAGTCGACAGATCCATCGGTCGGAAGATCACTGAATGATATCCAGGCGCTTGGTCCTCCGTGATCGGTCTGAGGAATACCGACGCGTACTTGTGCGTGGCTAAACGATTGTAGACAAGCATAACCGCTTTCTTCCAGGCGCGATAATCTGCGCCCTCGCCCGTGCCCTCGTTCTCCGGTTCACTGTCCACAGTGATGTTTTGCTTCTTAGAGTATGTTTTCATCGCTCGTCCGCCACTCAGTTTACTTAATGAAGATTCCTCTTCGTCCAATTCCACAGGTTCTTCCGTAGATTCTATTTCCTTCTTTATACTCTGTTCGCTCTCTACGTTCTTCTTGGTGTCCTCTTTCTCCTGTTTCATCTCCACAATTTCCTTTTTGTCTTCTTCCGGTGGAAGCGGACTCTTCGTGCAAAACGCATCGGTAGCATTTATTTCGCTTTTGGTTTTCGGTTCCTCGGGTTTAACTTCCGCGCTCTCAATTTTCTTAATACTAGTCACGTCTGCGTCGGCCGTCGCAACCTCTATCGGCTCATTCTTGATGTTCTTTACTTCCTCTACGGTTACTACAGGCGAGGCGTTCTCAGCTGCTGAGAGAACAACTGGCTCACTACCGATTTCTTCCTCCTTAATTTGTGCGTCCTGCAAAATGGAGCTTGTTGTATCCTCCGAGGAATCCTTGACTTCCTCCTTTTTAAATTCGTCCGTATATATCTCCAGTGTTTCCTCGATGGCTTCTTCTTCCTGTGATTTCACTGAGGACTCTTCCTTTACTTCTGCTATGGTTTTTTCTTTCATTATGATCGAATCTTCCTTGAACGATTCCAAAGACTCGGTGCTTTCGACCGTGTTTTCGATAATCTGCTCCTCCGCCATCGCTTTCTTCTTATTCTCCGAATTCTGACTGCTTTCATCGTCCTCCAGAATCAGGCTGATGTCCTGCGACTTCTCTGTGTCTTCGGTACTAGGTAAATCATTTGTCACTTCCGAAGAGACGCTGACCACTTCCGTGGATGGTACATCCTGCTGATCTCCTGTAATTTTGGCCAAATGTATTTCTAATTGATCTAATCTTGCATTATTTTTACCTTCAGTATCTTCTGGAGACTCCTTCAGCTCTTTGACACTCTCCGATGATTCCTTGTCATCATGTGTAATCACTTCCGTTTCCTCCTCTTTGTCTCCGTCCTCTTCTTCTACCTCTGTTTCCACTACGGTATCCTCCATTGCTTCCTTTGTTTCGTCCGGCAGCTTAGAATTATTCACTTCAACGTTTGAGGGCACGGTGTCCACCGATTTTATTTCAATATCCGATTGTTTTTCCTCCATTGGGGTATCCTTGCTATTTTCTTCATCGTTAGTTTCTAGTTCTGGAACAAGCTCCTCAGTCAAAGCCACCCTCTCGTCATCGCAAGCACTCGTCTCGGACTTTATTTCTTCTGGTGTATTAGATATGATTTCCGTTATTTCCGCGACGATAATTTTGGGTTCTTGCGGTTCTATAGCGACAGTTCCAATGATCTCGGCGATATTCGAGGTACTGGAGTCGATCTCTTCGATCGCCATTTCGCTTCGCGGCGAATCAGACAACGATACTGTCTCGTCCACGTCTCTCGGCTCTGGCTTCGGTTCTACTTTCGGGACTACTATCGGAATTTCCGCTGTTTGACGGGGCATGCTTGAAAGATTACTGATAACCGCCGTCGATATCGTCGTTGTCATTGTCGAGGCGCTCGTGTCTAGGGTTTGCGGGCTGCCAGTGATCTCTTCCTTGATCAATTCTTCGATGTCACCGATGATCTCGTTTATCTCATCCTTGTCCATCACGTCTGCCATTATGTCCTTGCGTAGCACATCATCTATGTGATCAATTATCTGCACCATATTCTCTGATACGGGCACATTTGTTGGTGCGGTGACAACTGCGGTGAGCGCCGAAACCGTCGCTGCGGCCGCTGATATCGTTGCTGTTGGCACCGTTACCGTCGCCACGTTCGCTACCTCATTCTGAATATTCATCTGGCGAATCTGGGATTGCGGTTGGATCGTTGGCTCGAATTTATGCATCTCGGTGCTGGCGGTAGGGGCTACAGCCGCGGCTGCTTGCTGTTGTTGAGACACAATCCCTACAGAGGTGGTTGTTTGCAATTTCGGTAGAGGTCCTCTTTGGGTGGTAGCTGGCATTTCCAGTAGCATAGAAAGCGTGGGCGCGCCGACGGATGGCGGCGATGTCGCATTCGCACTGGCGATCGCTGTTGAGACCAACTGCTGCAACTGCGGTGACACATTCTGCGTTAATTGGGCGTTCAATATTTTCGAATTGGATCCGAGTAGACTGGTGATGGTCGGCGAGCTCACTTGGACAGGAGTGGACGGGTAGGTCTGTACAGCTTGAGTGGTAGGACTGGGAGATTTCAGCAGGCTTGTCAGCAATGGAGATCTACCGCCTCGGTTATTTTTTCTCTCGTCATCGTTCTCCGACGTGGACTCGGACACGAGCTCCGGCTGCGCCACTTCCATCGTGCCCTCCGCGTGTTTGCGAGTTTGATTTGCGATTGAAGACGAAACAATGGGCGACAAACTCATCTCTTGCTTTTGCTGCTGTTGACGTTTTGTCAACCATGCCATATGAGCCCGCGTCTTTTGATCCGTTTCGCGTTCTTCCTGTTGTATTTCGAGCCACATCTTCTCTAGCTTCTCGTCGCTTACAGCGCCAGATTTAAGCAGGTTTATATCCGCTTTAAGCCGCAGATATTCTTCCTTCTGACAGGCCAGAGTCTGACTCAGTTCGGTTACTCTCTCCTGCGTCAATCTTCTGACTATGGATTCACTGGTGGTTTCGCCACTCTCTCGTTTTTTCCGTTTCGGTGTGTCGGCATTCTCGAGTAAAGATGCATATTGCATGGCACATGATTTTTGCGAAAACCAATCTGGAGGCCTTAGCGGTTCTTTTTCGATAAACGGCTTCAACGATCTAGACACACTCATCCAATTTTGATCTCCAGATTTCAGTACACTTGATGCAAGACACAATTGTTCCCGTGTGGTCCATGCATCACAGTTTACACGCTTAAGTTTTAGTCCTAAAATTAAATTTATTTAATTAGATGCAGTTTTTTCATATATATTAAATAAAAAATTAAGTATGAATAACACAAAATAATGACATTCTTTGTTTATACATACATATATACATTATCAAAACCTTATTATTTTATTTATTTATTACAAGTATTTATTCATTTTCTTAAAGTTCGAATAGAGAAATAGTTAATAGGATATTTTATAAGTAACAACGAGTGTATAAAATCATTAAAAATCTGCTTGATTTAAGATCAAAACATCCTTTTTACGATGGTTGTCTTAACCTATAAATCATAGATATCACGTATAAAAACACATCAGCTAAACTTACTGTCCTGCATCGACGCCATCGTATCTCCTAAAAATTTGCACAAATTGCTGTTATTTCGCAAAATACGCGCTATTTAGAAGCTAACAGAGTTGCGAATATAATTTGTTGTATATCTATGCAACTATTTAAAAACACGAAAACATTTCATTCCATCCAGTTCTATCGTTCGGGACTGATTTTAGCGCGCGCGTTCGAGCATGTGAGAATACGTTCGGAAATCCTACTCATGAAATAGAGTAGCATTTAATTGACCAATCAGGACAAAGAAATCTTTGCTCCTAATTGGTTAATTAAACTTTACCCTATGGGATATAGGATTTCCGAACGCATCCCGGATAGTGCTACCAATCTCTCTACGTTACCAGAATCAAATCCGAAAGGTTTGAGTTCTTCGTATTTTGCCACGTATTTCACGTAGAAACTAGAGTATTTCAACTTCAACAAATATTTTAATTTATCATCTCGCAAATTCAATAATCTCATTCAATAAATTTTGACATTTTTGGTAATAGAATGAGAAAGTAAATAACGTGAGTGTAGAAAGTACAAGAAAAACGAACAGATCTAAATAAACTACTTGCGTACTGTCATCGTGGAACGCGGAACAGCTGATCGCGAGAAACGCGAACACAGGAACGTCATGACGAGAAACGTCGTAATGGCGGAACGAGTGGAAGCTATTGAAGTATGTTGCAACGACACAAGTTGTGTTTTATCGCCGTAGGTTGAAGCAACGTCTGTTGTGCTCGATTGTGTGTGCGCTTCGAGGACACTAATCACTCGTCGTGAAACCTATCGAGTCTCTCTCAGACACAATGATGAATAATCGCAGGCGGAGCAATAACTTTACATACGTCAGCTCGTGCGTGAAATACATGATCTTTATGCTGAATTTCGTCTTCTGGGTGAGTGATTTCTTCCTAAGATTGTATTTTTGCATTCTTGTGTGCAGAACGTTTTTTTAATCACGCTACTTATCTGCAAATATAATTTGCTATTTGTTACTGAATGAGGCAAGAGATATATAGCCGACATATTTATGCTTTCACTAATATGAATTAATTTCAATTGTTAGTAACACTTAGCTAATACATCTCTATTTACTTTTATATTGGAAGAAGAAACCAGTCTATTAAAGATAGTGCAGAGATGAAGATGGTCATTATTCAATACAAGATGGACATTAATGATCTTTATGCTGAATTTCGTCTTCTGGGTGAGTGATTTCTTCCTAAGATTGTATTTTTGCATTTTTGCAGAACGTTTTTTTAATCACGCTACTTATCTGCAAACATAATTTGCTATTTGTTACTGAATGAGGCAAGAGATATATAGCCGACATATTTATGCTTTCACTAATATGAATTAATTTCAATTGTTAGTAAAACTTAGCTAATACATCTCTATTTACTTTTATATTGGAAGAAGAAACCAGTCTATTAAAGATAGTGCAGAGATGAAGATGGTCATTATTCAATACAAGATGGACATTATCCAATACAAGACAGAAATTATTCAATCAATGTGATAGACAAACATGATTTTCTTTTTGTTTAGCTGTTTGGCGGGCTGTTAATCGGTGTAGGTCTATATGCTTTCTTGGATAAATGGCAAGCGACTGGATCTGTCAGAGTGGAAAACGTTTATGATGTAGTCTTAAACATCTCTTTGGTGATGCTGATAGCTGGTGGCGTCGTCTTTGTCGTTAGTTTCGCAGGATGCGTAGGAGCTCTTCGTGAGAACACATGCCTCCTTAAATTTGTTGGTTTTTTTGTATATGAAATAATTCTTCCATATATAAAATATATTTCATTGTTTGACTAAATGACTTTTTCCAGTATTCATTGTGTCTTCTGGTATTTTTCCTTCTGGAAATGGGTGTGGCAATCGTCGGTTTTGTATTTCCAACCGCATTACAGCCTCTTTTGAAACAATCTTTCACAGATAAAATAATTCAAACATATAGAGAAGATCCAGATTTGCAAAATTTCATTGATTTTGGGCAGCAAGAGGTAAAAATTATGCGGATAAAATTATATAAAGTTATTGAAATAATGTATAAATGTATCTCTTATGTTTATATAAATTATTTAATTTTGTATAAGAATATTTATAAAATTTTCCATTACAGTTCAAATGTTGCGGCTTAAGCCAAGAGGGATACCTGGACTGGGGAAAGAATGAATATTTTAATTGTACTAGCCCTAGTGTAGAGCGTTGCGGCGTCCCATTCTCTTGTTGCATAAATGCTACCGATATATCTGTACGTGCATTATATGTTACGCATAAAATAAGAAAGATAGATATATATAATTGAACAAAATTTTTTAATTTCTGCCAAAAGTGAAAAAAAGGTATTTTTTTAAACATATATTCCCAATGTAATAAAATAATTTCAATTTTCAGAGTGGACTTGTAAATATAATGTGCGGCTACAAGGTCCAGATGTTACCAATATCGGAAGCGAGTAAAAAGGTCTGGACTAGTGGATGTATCGAGATCGTGCGTAGCTGGGCGGAACGCAATCTCTATACGATAGCAGGTATCGCTCTGGGTATCGCACTCAGTCAGCTTTTCGTGATTTATCTCGCGAAAACGCTGGAAGGCCAAATCGAATTGCAAAAGTCCCGCTGGTATTCCTGAGCTTGACTTCAGGCCACCTACCGTTACCAGATACATTCTCCGGCCAACAGGCAGGTGGCCAGCGGCGGCCGATCGCGCGGAACACATGACACAGAAACAAATATAAATGCGCGAATGGCATTGCTCGTCCTCTTTGCGATCTTTTTATACATACTGTGCATTCTATCCCTCATCAAACTCGTCCTCTATTTCAAGAATTACTTTCACCTGTATGTGAATAAGGGATAATACGTCGTTGATGATCGATGATATTCTTTGTCAGCTACTACTGAGGATGCGTTTACGCGATCAGGTATCGATTAAGATCTTACATAGAGATTATATACATCCAAGTGCAGAGATGGTGTCCTGCGTATTTACAATCAGCAGTAAAAATTTTTTCTAATACTTGGGAAATGTATTTTTCGCTTACATACAATTAATTGCATGATTCAACTTCATGCTTGCGAAAAATCAGTGAATCACATGTCACGAAGTCATATTTTTGTGAATGCTGTATGGGACACTGTTGATGCATTCCTCTGTATATGGAACTGATGACTTAAATGCGCTAAAGACAAAAGTGAGATATTTACTATGACTCTGTAATATGCATTTTGTTAAGCATTTGTATTGCATTGCATTATGCGATATTATAGAACAATCTCAATTTTACAATTAAATGTAACTTCTGTTTCTCGAATATAATTTAATTTTTTTTATGAAATTAATTTGTTATCTTTGTATCGAATGTATGTTCATATAAAATATTTTTTCCTTTATCGTGATCGATTTCTTTCTTTTTTTTTGCAATGGAGAATTATTTAAAAAATATTTAGATCTGATATATATTATTTTTTTGCAAGATTTATTTGCGACATATAAATTCCGTCGTTTTTAGTACAGTTTTTAGCACAGTGACACAAAGTTGTTTTAATGATTAACATTGATGTACTATTAATAAATGATATAGGAGCTTATTTTATAGGAATTCAAATATATTGATAATCACATGCACATTTTTATATATTGCTTCCATTAAGATATATGTAGAATATAATAAATTTGAGATATAAATGTCATCTTGTAAATAAATCTTGAGAAATTGATTTGCTTCATTAGCTAAATGTGGATCAAATCATCAAATTTTTGTTTTATATTCTACTTACAAATATTTTTGAATGTGTTTATGATTATAGATTATATACATATATATATATACATATATATATATATTTTTATTTATTTATTTATTTATAATTATCTTTCACAAATCCATTACCTCAAATTAACATAAACCATAAATATATTAAAAAGAATAACAAATCCACTCTTAAATAAGGCATGTTAAATCGATACTCCCAAGTATTCTTGCTTCTTTTCCGCGATACTGATTGATTATCTCGACACTGTGCATTACTTCATATCAATAAAAGGCTGTCCTGGCTGAGTCGCGTATTCGACAGTTCAAATATTAAGTATGTGTATATAGTTAGATTTTGAAAAAATGGGTAACTAGAGTTAATATCTAAATAATTTTATAAATATGCGTGTGTATGTAAAAAAAATAATTAACGCTATTAATGATTAAAACTTCTTCGAATTCGAAAGAACAAGATTAAAACTATAGGAAAATATAATTATAATAGAATATACTATCGCATTTCGAAAATCGCAATCTTTCGTATATTGTATAAAGATATATTCTAGTATTAAAAGGAGTAGATTTTTTTGGGGTAGCACCCCATAAGATATAAAAGAAACTTTTAACTTGTATTCCTAATTTTTACATTCCAACCAATATTGCAAGAGATATATCGACTTTTTGTATGGCATTTTGCAAAAACCTGACAGTATACCGGGCGATCATATGAACGTAAAAGAATTAATCAATGCTCTTAATGATTAAAACTCTTTAAAAAATAAAAGATTACGGACAAAATTTAAAAAAAAATTATAGTAGGATAGACTTTTGTTTCTCAGAAATCAATTTTTTCCATGTTGTATCACGTATCAAGATATTTCTGAGTTCCGAGGGGGGTATGAAAATATTTTGAAGTCCCT